>NC_134492.1:45943497-46058497 GCF_040206685.1 Ascaphus truei
TGGAGTAGCGCAATACACCTATTCTATATGAATAAATCAATCTCTTTTTCAGAAATGTAAAAAAAAAAAAATAGATCAAATAGTTTACTAAAAAGTTAATTTATGAAATTGCGGACAGCAATTCCATAATATTGTTTAAATCAGAAAATCACAGCCTTTCTAAAGGATTCCATTATACTGTTAGCATATTATAACATGATATACTGTATCACATCATATCAAATCACAATGGTTGATGACCCAGGATATATGTATATTAGACAGAAAACCATTTTAGATCATTCTGGGGTTATTCATTACATCTTTATGGTGCCAATTGGGGTACTGTTGCACGGAGACTTACATTAACTTTAATGGGAGTTCAATGCAATTGTGCCCAAATTGGCACCCCGATATACTATCCATAAAGTCTTAAGAAATAGTGTCCAATTTACAATATGATATAACATTGTTTTGTATTCTTGTATGATGTTGCATCAATTGTTTACTGTTAAAATAGATAGAATGTTAAATTTACTCAATTTTATGTTTTATTCAACTATTGCATTTTTTTGTTTATTTTGGAGACCTGTGTGGTTTTAAAATAAATGCTATTTAGAGGTTTTTTGGCCGTAGCAGTAGAAGGTTTTACAGTGAAATATTAGCCATTGAGACAGATCTTGTGGGATTAATATCTCCAGCAATCGTCTGTCCTATTTCTCCAGGGACTCAAATGACCATTTAATCAAAGCTATACAGGCCAATGGCAATGCCCTTGACCCAGACATATTCTTTTAACAAGGTCAAAAGTAAATAGAAGCCAAGTTATTATTGCATTCTATGGAATCCTACAGACCATGAACGAAGAGGATTGATGATCTTTCAGAAGCATTTCTGTGACTCCAGGGTTAAAATGCTAGGCATTTTGCCTTCGGTGTGCCTACAAATACATACATAAAAGTAAAAACCTTTGCAGATGACAGCAACATATATTTGCTTCTTCTTTTGCTGGAAATGTATCCATCACTACACAATTAAATAATGTATATACTACATTTAAGGTATTTGTGATTTCCTAAAAGTCTACAGCCTTTTTAGAAAAATCTATTGTAAGATGATCGAAATACCTCTTAAAGATTTGTTCAAACCTTAATAAAGATCAGTGAAACATTTACTCTGCAAGTGCATATGGAATGCATTCTTAGCTAAATACTGCATACAAAACATGGACTATTCTATTATTGCATTAAATTATCATTAATGCATCTCTTCTCGTCACTTACTGTATTCTGCCTTTTTTGTCATACGTTTTATATAGTAATATGTAAAGGACACTATAGTTAAAACACAGCAATTTGAGGAGTTACATGTTAAATGCCACGCATGCATATTTTGTTGTCTATGAAATGTACCCAATTTTAATCTGTCAAAGCTCAGGCGAAGTAAACTATTGGCTAACACATTTTTTTGTCAGATATAAGATACTTGATTGACAAGTAGTTCAAATGTACACTTGGATTCTTAGCCTGCCTAGTAATCATCAGTGACATCTACAAATGCTCTGTATGTACTGTACATGGGAAGGATGTAAACATGGCAAGGATGTTGATCCAGGGAATAATCTGATCGACATTATTTGGAGTCAAGAAGGAATTTATTATTCTCCTTATGAGACATCATTAGATGATATTTCTTTGGTGTTTTTTGTTTGCCTTCCTCTGGACCAATATAGTATAAGTACAAATATAGGATAAAGTATCTGTCGTCTAAATGTAGCATACTGTAGGTTGAACGTGATTGACGTATGTATTTTCTTAAACATATCTACCATGTAACTATGTAAAAAAAAAAAAAAAAAACAATTTCCAAATGCTATCAGTAAATAAATATAACTCCTGTGCTAAAGACACTTACATTATGTTTTAGTTTACATCAATACAGTAGCTCTTAAAGGATTATCTTATGATATATATATATATATATAAACAGAAAACTACAATAAGCGCAATCACAATTAGACTAATAATGATATTTACCACATATATAGGAGGGTATACTACCTCACAATCTAACTTTCCCTGATTAAGTCTGCAGCCAAAAGGTCTACCGCTCCACGGGCTGGTATAAAAGGATATCCAAACAAGAGTGACCTAGGCGCAAGTAAAAACAAGAAAAACAAACATAGGGTAATACGTTCAAACAATTTGTCTACTAGGGGATACGATATGCACTTACAGCAGGTAGAATAAAATCAGGCCTTGTATCCACTCTGGGATCAGGAACAATGAATGAAGATCTGGAACAGCCAGCAGCAACTCATCTACAGGAACCGTATCCTCAGAGGCTCTGGATATTATTAGGAGTGCCCTATAAAGTGACTCCATACCCTTGGAAGTTGGCCATAACACCGCATGTGGTTATAAGGACATTTTATAAGGAACCAATAGAGACCGTGTATACCCACCCTTGATGAGTGTGAGAAGCTCTAAATTCTCAAACGCTTTTACCCAAACTCACAAAGTGTGAGTATTTTACCTATTGTCTTTTTTATTAAATTTTAAAATAAACTGTGTTACACTATGTATATGTCCCACTTCTCTTCCTATATGTGATACTTCACACGAGGATACGGTTCCTGTAGATGAGTTGCTGCTGACTGTTCCAGATCTTCATTCATTGTTCCTGATCCCAGAGTGGATACAAGGCCTGATTTTATTCTACCTGCTGTAAGTGCATATCGTACCCCCTAGTAGACAAATTGTTTGAACGTATTACCCTATGTTTGTTTTTCTTGTTTTTACTTGCGCCTAGGTCACTCTTGTTTGGATATATATATATATATATATATATATATATATATATATATATACAGCTAAACCCCGTTATAACGCGGGTCTCGGGGTCCACCCCGAGACCACCGCGTTACTAACGGGGTCGCGAGAAAAAAAAATGGCCGCCGCGCTTTAGCGCATATTCATCCCGCGGGACAGGAGATGGGAGCGGGCATGTCCCTCCGCTCCCCGCTTCCCCCTGTCACCGCGGGACAGGCCGCGGGACAGGAGATGGGAGCGGGCATGTCCCTCCGCTCCCCGCTTCCCCCTGTCACCGCGGGACAGGCCGCGGGGCAGGAGATGGGAGCGGGGATGTCCCTCCTGTCCCCGCTTCCCCCTGTCACCGCGGGACAGGCCGCGGGGCAGGAGATGGGAGCGGGGATGTCCCTCCTGTCCCCGCTTCCCCCTGTCACCGCGGGACAGGCCGCGGGGCAGGAGATGGGAGCGGGGATGTCCCTCCTGTCCCCGCTTCCCCCTGTCACCGTGTGACAGGCCGCGGGGCAGGAGATGAGAGCGGGGATGTCCCTCCTGTCCCCGCTTCCCCCTGTCACCGCGGGACAGGCCGCGAGGCAGGAGATGGGAGCGGGGATGTCCCTCAGTTCGCCGCTTACCTCAGATCCCGCTGCCTGCACGGAGGTGGTAGCGGGGGGTTTCTTCTCCCCACCGCTGTCCCTGGCGCTCCCGCTGCCTGCGCGGGAGGAGGGGGGGGAGCGGGTGGTGGTGCTGGTCGCGGCCTTTCCTCTGCTCCGACCCCACCCCCCGTCTGTGTAGAGTGAGAGAGTGTGTGTGTGTATGTATATATGGGAGAGAAAGTGTGTGTGTGTATATGGGTGTGTGTATGTGGGTGTGAGTGTGTGTGTGTGTAAGTGTGTGTAAGTGTGTGTAAGTGTGTGTAAGTGTGTGTGAGTGTCTGTGAGTGTCTAAGTGTGTCTAAGTGTGTGTAAGTGTGTGTAAGTGTGTGTAAGTGTGTGTAAGTGTGTGTGAGTGTCTGTGAGTGTCTAAGTGTGTGTAAGTGTGTGTAAGTGTGTGTGTGAGTGTCTGTGAGTGTCTGTGAGTGTCTGTGAGTGTCTAAGTGTGTGTAAGTGTGTGTAAGTGTGTGTGAGTGTCTGTGAGTGTGCGTGAGTGTGCGTGAGTGTGCGTAAGTGTGCGTAAGTGTGCGTGGGAGTGTGTGTGAGTGTGTGTGCGTGTGTGTGCGTGTGCGTAAGTGTGTGGGAGTGTCTGTAAGTGTGTGTGAGTGTGTGTGCAGTGTGAGCAATGAGGAGTGTGTGTGCAGTGTACAGTGTGTGTGCAGTGTGTCAGTGTGTGCAGTGTGAGCAATGAGCAGTGTGTGTGCAGTGTGCAGTGTGTGTGCAGTGTGTCCAATGAGCAGTGTGTGTGCAGTGTGCAGTGTGTGTGCAGTGTGTCCAATGAGCAGTGTGTGTGCAGTGTGCAGTGTGTGTGCAGTATGTCAGTGTGTGCAGTGTGAGCAATGAGCAGTGTGTGTGCAGTGTGCAGTGTGTGTGCAGTGTGTCAGTGTGAGCAATGAGCAGTGAGTGTGCAGTGTGTGTGCAGTGTGTCAGTGTGAGCAATGAGCAGTGTGTGTGCAGTGTGCAATGTGTGTGCAGTGTGTCAGTGTGAGCAATGAGCAGTGTGTATGCAGTGTGCAGTGTGTGTGCAGTGTGGCAGTGTGAGCAATGAGCAGTGTGTGTGCAGTGAGTGTGTGCAGTGTGTGCAGTGTGTGCAGTGTGTGCAGTGTGCAAAAAAAAAATAAAAAAAAAAAAAAAAATTTAAATTTTTTTTTTTTTTTTTTTTTTTAAAAACGGGAGCCACGGGAAAACCGCGTTATAACCGAATCGCGGTATAACGAGGCGCGTTATAACGGGGTTTAGCTGTATATGTATATATATATATATATATAAACATTTGGAACTGATTGGACTACCAAGTGATACTAATAATACTAATCACATATGTTGTTTAACAAGTTTATATTGTTGTACTGATATCACTGTAGTTTACACTACACTTTCACATTTACACTATTTCAGTAATATAATATCCATCATTAGTTACCACTGGTATAACACGTTATATTAAGCACATTAATTTAACACTACTAATTTTGTTTCTGTTTGTGTGTGTGTGTGTGTGTGTGTGTGTGTGTGTGTGTTTGTGTATATACTTACAGTAGATACAGTATAAGCTCACAAGGAATCCCCCTTACGGAATCGTTCAGTGTAGTTCAGAAGATTCTGATGCCATTTTAATTTGTGTTGTCATTTACTTACAAATGTGTTATGTTTCTATAAAGTTTTGATGTTATTGAGGTTAATTAGCCATGGTTTTTTTTTAATAGGTCTCACTAGCTTTAACCTGAGAAAAGAGGACATGGATGTTAGAGGGGATGATAGAGGAGATAGTAAAGGTGCAAGTGTCCAGGGTAACTCCCTTGTCTATATTGCACCCATATTGCTCTTTTCAGCAACCTGTACAAAAATTTGCAAAGTTGGCCCATGTGGATTCATTACTGATAAGCTCCTTGAAGTTATTGAATTGGATTTGAATTAATAATTCAGTGAAAATGTGATGTCCTGCAATATTGTTTGCTCTTTAATAAAAGTACACATCAGCATAGATTTTCTAGGGAAACAATTCTTTACTAAACACTTTTTTTAGGAAAAATATTTGTTTTCATAAAAAATCCTGCTTTATTGCCCTGTATATTCAATTGGTTTAAATGAATACAACATTCTCATCTTCAATCTTAACTGTATACAGACCAATCAGCATCCCTGGAACAAGGTGAGGCTCTCAACATGGCAAAATTGTCCATGTCACCTTCTGTGCCACGACAGGAGCCTGCTATGGGCATGGCAGTTGGGAGCACCTGGTGATTCCTTAGCTACCCATGTAGGCAAGCATTCAGCACAGCACCGCCATCGATCAGAGCAACATCAGAGCCGCTACCTGTGACCAATTTTGTATGTCACGCATTGCATCATTGCGAACTAAGGACTTTAGGGCATACTCATGAAAAACCTGACAAGACATACCATCGAGATGGCATGCATTATGTAGCAGGGCATAGAATCCATGCATCCAGCCACCAGAGCATCACCACCATTTATGGGGCCACTAGAGCTTCTGGCCAATCACACAGCCTCCATTTCACTGGAATATCTAGGCGTCGTGGAGGGCGATTCAACCATTTAAGATGGCACTAAAATTGCTGTGTTGTAACAAATTTGGCTTACACATAAAGTAAAAAAAGTATTATTTTATTTATTTATAAAATGTTTTACCAGGAAGTAATATATTGAAAGTTACCTCTTGTTTTCAAGTATATAATTTCTATTTTTGTGCTCATATTTCCTAATACGTTTAAAAATATTTACACGTTGTCCACAATCAAAATAATTTAAATCATACATGACACTTTCTACTTAATTAGTGTATCAAAACCTCTAAATACAACACATACATTTTCTACTGTTTTATTCCATAAATTATTATTACTTGCACACATTTTAAGATTGAGTACACAAACATATTTCATATCACATATAATTTGTGACCTGTAAATTAAACGTCAGATAAAATACATCTTGTCTACTTTACAACATTTCATACTTACCAAGGAGAATAATTAATCTGGAGGATGAAATAGGTCAACAAGGCAAGTCATACTCACAAATAACATGCCATAATACAAACAAAACACATTACATTATTGATACTTCAACAATAAAAATACAAGCATCTCTCTCCCTGTTTTCTCTCTCTCCTCTTCCCCTCTCTCTCTTCTTTCCCCCTCTTTTTCTCTTACCTTACCACACTTTCTTTTCCATTCCCGTCTCCCTCTTTCCCCCTCCTTTTCCCTCTTTTTCTTCCCTTCTCCCCTCTCTGTTTCCCCTCTCTCTCTTCCCCTCCTCTCTCTCTTTTTGCCCCCACACTTTTTCTTCCCCCTCTCTCTCTTCCCCTTAGCTCTATGCTTTGTCCTCTCTCTCTTTACCCTCTCTTTTTCAACCCTCTCTCTTTCTCTCTCTTCCCTCTCCCCTCTCTCTCTGTTACCCCCCAATTTCTATGATCCCCCTCTATAGCTCTTTCCCCCTCTCTCTATTTACCCCACTCTCTATCCACCCCCACACTCTCTGTTCCCCCTCTTTCTCTCTCTCTCTCTTTCTCTCTCTTTCTCCTATAGCTCTCTCTCTTTCAACTCATTAGCTCCCACCTCTCTCTTCCATTCCTCCTCTCTCTGTTAGAGCTATGTTCCCCCTCTCTGTCTTTTCCCCACTTTCTCTCTCTTCTCCACTCTCTCTGTTACTGTACAAAATCTATCTATTTTCTTCCCTCTCGCTCTCCACTCTCTCTCTCCCCCTCTCTGTTCACCCACCTCTCTATTTTCCCGTTTCTATCTGCACATCCCCCTCTCTCTCCCTTCCTCCATATATCTCTGTTAACCCCTCTCTCATTCCACCCTCTCTGTTCCTACTCTTTTCCCACCTCTCTCTCTCTTCCCTTACCTCTCTTTCTCCCTCTCTCTCTTACTCCGCTCTCTCTCCTCTCTTCCAATTCTCTCATCTCTTCCCCTCACTGTTCTCTCTTCCTTCTCACCTCCCCTCTCTTTTCCTTCTCTCCCTCTCTTTTTGGCTTTCCTTTGATTCATTTCTTTTTTTTGAAGGATACAGATGTCTGTAGGGTGTATAGGCCATAGCTCATGGTTGTTAGTGGTCTTGTTGGCGTCTGAGTGATCTTTCCCTAAATGGACATTTTCAGTTATAATCTCATGCAGAGCTAACTACCTTTATACAAATTTTTCTGGTAACATTAATTTAACTTGTCCTACTTTGTTTGAACAGATGCCTCATCGGAAGGTTCATGGCATGAGTCACCCGTAGCGGCATCTCCAAACATGTTTGACCAGGGGCATTAAATTATGGCAGATCATCGAAGCCTACAGTAGAGGCAACGCTTATTCTAACATTTGCTTTAAACCAGCCGGGTTACATTCAGGGTATGTGCTGGGTATGTTCTGGGCTAGTTTGAGGCACATTTAAGGCATTTCTGCATTGACTAACGACCCATAGGATTAACACAGCAGGGATCCCTGGCAGTCCAATTCAGTTTGAATGGGACTGCCAGGGACCCCCGCTGTTAATCTGATAGGCCATTAATCAATGCAGAAATGCTGGGGCTAGTTTAAGGAAAGTTTAAGGCATGTATTCAGAATGTACCTGGGTGTACCTGGGTCTTTTGGGGAATTGCCACTGGTTTTTGTTAGAATAATCGCTGCCTCTACTGTATGTTCCTGTCCCACCCGCTCAATAGATGAGGCAGAAGAGTGTTTCTTGGACAAACAAACTCTGTGTCAGTGGGAACGCCTTAAAGTGAAACAAGCTGTGGCAGAAGATATAAAAGAAAATTAAGAAACTACTGTAGAAAGCAGAATAAATACCAGGTGACACAAATCACAGCAACAGCGAGGATTGCCAGTTTGCTCAGAATTACCAGATTTTTGGAGCAGGAACAAGTTGGGAGGAGTGGAGCAGGTTCAAGCAGGGAAGCATCAGATACACACTTAATATGATGGATTGATGAGTATCTACAAACCAGCCTAGTAACTTGTGTTGAGTCCTGAAGCATTGCCTGTTGCCCCACTGATGCCTGTTACCCAATCAATATATGCTGTCCCAACAATGGCTGCTGTCACAGCAACAACAGCTGTTCCTCCAGCTCTAGCAGCAAAAGCAACTGGCCCTGCCACACAATCCAAAAGAGGTCTTAAAAGAGGTTAACATGGACAGGTTCAACACTAACCCACTGAACTGCAGACATTTTAAATGTAAGTTTACACTTGCTTTTTTGTACTGCTGATTATACCTTACCTTCACCCTTGTTGCGCTCTGTGGAGGCACCCACTAGCTAGCGTTTTTTATATGTATGGTATTTATGAGTTGTAGGATCACCGGATTTAATTCTGTGGAGACACAGCATGGGGTGGTGCTGGGTTATAGCCTGAGCATGCCTGCCTTTATTTACAGCTACATGTATAAAATATAGCTGCAATACTCAATTGATCTGTGTGTGAAGGCAGTATTAATTACCTGTCTCCTTCATTTATGCTCTGTCCACCATACAGTTTTTGCTTTGTGTTCATTCTGCAGATACCCTCCCAATCAGGAGATATGTTTACATACTGTACCTATCCCCATAGTGACCCCGTGCTATGACAATTTAGCAGCAGGTGGTCCAATGACTATTGGTAATTATATCCACCATTTTTGGTTATTTACTAGTTTGGGGACCAGAGTTTGATCTAAGTATACAATCACGCTAATATAGTGTTTACTCTGGGATTACTATATCCCCTCTTAGAGGTGGGTACTCTGCAGGGTGAGAGACTTGAACTCATGGGAGCAATGAGCAGTGTGTGTGCAGTGAGTGTGTGCAGTGTGTGCAGTGTGTGCAGTGTGCAAAAAAAAAAAATGAAAAAATTTTTTTTTTTTTTTTTTTTTTTTAAAACGGGAGCCACGGGAAAACCGCGTTATAACCGAATCGCGGTATAACGAGGCGCGTTATAACGGGGTTTAGCTGTATATGTATATATATATATATATATATAAACATTTGGAACTGATTGGACTACCAAGTGATACTAATAATACTAATCACATATGTTGTTTAACAAGTTTATATTGTTGTACTGATATCACTGTAGTTTACACTACACTTTCACATTTACACTATTTCAGTAATATAATATCCATTATTAGTTACCACTGGTATAACACGTTATATTAAGCACATTAATTTAACACTACTAATTTTGTTTCTGTTTGTGTGTGTGTGTGTGTGTGTGTGTGTGTGTGTTTGTGTATATACTTACAGTAGATACAGTATAAGCTCACAAGGAATCCCCCTTACGGAATCGTTCAGTGTAGTTCAGAAGATTCTGATGCCATTTTAATTTGTGTTGTCATTTACTTACAAATGTGTTATGTTTCTATAAAGTTTTGATGTTATTGAGGTTAATTAGCCATGGTTTTTTTTTAATAGGTCTCACTAGCTTTAACCTGAGAAAAGAGGACATGGATGTTAGAGGGGATGATAGAGGAGATAGTAAAGGTGCAAGTGTCCAGGGTAACTCCCTTGTCTATATTGCACCCATATTGCTCTTTTCAGCAACCTGTACAAAAATTTGCAAAGTTGGCCCATGTGGATTCATTACTGATAAGCTCCTTGAAGTTATTGAATTGGATTTGAATTAATAATTCAGTGAAAATGTGATGTCCTGCAATATTGTTTGCTCTTTAATAAAAGTACACATCAGCATAGATTTTCTAGGGAAACAATTCTTTACTAAACACTTTTTTTAGGAAAAATATTTGTTTTCATAAAAAATCCTGCTTTATTGCCCTGTATATTCAATTGGTTTAAATGAATACAACATTCTCATCTTCAATCTTAACTGTATACAGACCAATCAGCATCCCTGGAACAAGGTGAGGCTCTCAACATGGCAAAATTGTCCATGTCACCTTCTGTGCCACGACAGGAGCCTGCTATGGGCATGGCAGTTGGGAGCACCTGGTGATTCCTTAGCTACCCATGTAGGCAAGCATTCAGCACAGCACCGCCATCGATCAGAGCAACATCAGAGCCGCTACCTGTGACCAATTTTGTATGTCACGCATTGCATCATTGCGAACTAAGGACTTTAGGGCATACTCATGAAAAACCTGACAAGACATACCATCGAGATGGCATGCATTATGTAGCAGGGCATAGAATCCATGCATCCAGCCACCAGAGCATCACCACCATTTATGGGGCCACTAGAGCTTCTGGCCAATCACACAGCCTCCATTTCACTGGAATATCTAGGCGTCGTGGAGGGCGATTCAACCATTTAAGATGGCACTAAAATTGCTGTGTTGTAACAAATTTGGCTTACACATAAAGTAAAAAAAGTATTATTTTATTTATTTATAAAATGTTTTACCAGGAAGTAATATATTGAAAGTTACCTCTTGTTTTCAAGTATATAATTTCTATTTTTGTGCTCATATTTCCTAATACGTTTAAAAATATTTACACGTTGTCCACAATCAAAATAATTTAAATCATACATGACACTTTCTACTTAATTAGTGTATCAAAACCTCTAAATACAACACATACATTTTCTACTGTTTTATTCCATAAATTATTATTACTTGCACACATTTTAAGATTGAGTACACAAACATATTTCATATCACATATAATTTGTGACCTGTAAATTAAACGTCAGATAAAATACATCTTGTCTACTTTACAACATTTCATACTTACCAAGGAGAATAATTAATCTGGAGGATGAAATAGGTCAACAAGGCAAGTCATACTCACAAATAACATGCCATAATACAAACAAAACACATTACATTATTGATACTTCAACAATAAAAATACAAGCATCTCTCTCCCTGTTTTCTCTCTCTCCTCTTCCCCTCTCTCTCTTCTTTCCCCCTCTTTTTCTCTTACCTTACCACACTTTCTTTTCCATTCCCGTCTCCCTCTTTCCCCCTCCTTTTCCCTCTTTTTCTTCCCTTCTCCCCTCTCTGTTTCCCCTCTCTCTCTTCCCCTCCTCTCTCTCTTTTTGCCCCCACACTTTTTCTTCCCCCTCTCTCTCTTCCCCTTAGCTCTATGCTTTGTCCTCTCTCTCTTTACCCTCTCTTTTTCAACCCTCTCTCTTTCTCTCTCTTCCCTCTCCCCTCTCTCTCTGTTACCCCCCAATTTCTATGATCCCCCTCTATAGCTCTTTCCCCCTCTCTCTATTTACCCCACTCTCTATCCACCCCCACACTCTCTGTTCCCCCTCTTTCTCTCTCTTTCTCTTTCTCTCTCTTTCTCCTATAGCTCTCTCTCTTTCAACTCATTAGCTCCCACCTCTCTCTTCCATTCCTCCTCTCTCTGTTAGAGCTATGTTCCCCCTCTCTGTCTTTTCCCCACTTTCTCTCTCTTCTCCACTCTCTCTGTTACTGTACAAAATCTATCTATTTTCTTCCCTCTCGCTCTCCACTCTCTCTCTCCCCCTCTCTGTTCACCCACCTCTCTATTTTCCCGTTTCTATCTGCACATCCCCCTCTCTCTCCCTTCCTCCATATATCTCTGTTAACCCCTCTCTCATTTCCACCCTCTCTGTTCCTACTCTTTTCCCACCTCTCTCTCTCTTCCCTTACCTCTCTTTCTCCCTCTCTCTCTTACTCCGCTCTCTCTCCTCTCTTCCAACTCTCTCATCTCTTCCCCTCACTGTTCTCTCTTCCTTCTCACCTCCCCTCTCTTTTCCTTCTCTCCCTCTCTTTTTGGCTTTCCTTTGATTCATTTCTTTTTTTTGAAGGATACAGATGTCTGTAGGGTGTATAGGCCATAGCTCATGGTTGTTAGTGGTCTTGTTGGCGTCTGAGTGATCTTTCCCTAAATGGACATTTTCAGTTATAATCTCATGCAGAGCTAACTACCTTTATACAAATTTTTCTGGTAACATTAATTTAACTTGTCCTACTTTGTTTGAACAGATGCCTCATCGGAAGGTTCATGGCATGAGTCACCCGTAGCGGCATCTCCAAACATGTTTGACCAGGGGCATTAAATTATGGCAGATCATCGAAGCCTACAGTAGAGGCAACGCTTATTCTAACATTTGCTTTAAACCAGCCGGGTTACATTCAGGGTATGTGCTGGGTATGTTCTGGGCTAGTTTGAGGCACATTTAAGGCATTTCTGCATTGACTAACGACCCATAGGATTAACACAGCAGGGATCCCTGGCAGTCCAATTCAGTTTGAATGGGACTGCCAGGGACCCCCGCTGTTAATCTGATAGGCCATTAATCAATGCAGAAATGCTGGGGCTAGTTTAAGGAAAGTTTAAGGCATGTATTCAGAATGTACCTGGGTGTACCTGGGTCTTTTGGGGAATTGCCACTGGTTTTTGTTAGAATAATCGCTGCCTCTACTGTATGTTCCTGTCCCACCCGCTCAATAGATGAGGCAGAAGAGTGTTTCTTGGACAAACAAACTCTGTGTCAGTGGGAACGCCTTAAAGTGAAACAAGCTGTGGCAGAAGATATAAAAGAAAATTAAGAAACTACTGTAGAAAGCAGAATAAATACCAGGTGACACAAATCACAGCAACAGCGAGGATTGCCAGTTTGCTCAGAATTACCAGATTTTTGGAGCAGGAACAAGTTGGGAGGAGTGGAGCAGGTTCAAGCAGGGAAGCATCAGATACACACTTAATATGATGGATTGATGAGTATCTACAAACCAGCCTAGTAACTTGTGTTGAGTCCTGAAGCATTGCCTGTTGCCCCACTGATGCCTGTTACCCAATCAATATATGCTGTCCCAACAATGGCTGCTGTCACAGCAACAACAGCTGTTCCTCCAGCTCTAGCAGCAAAAGCAACTGGCCCTGCCACACAATCCAAAAGAGGTCTTAAAAGAGGTTAACATGGACAGGTTCAACACTAACCCACTGAACTGTAGACATTTTAAATGTAAGTTTACACTTGCTTTTTTGTACTGCTGATTATACCTTACCTTCACCCTTGTTGCGCTCTGTGGAGGCACCCACTAGCTAGCGTTTTTTATATGTATGGTATTTATGAGTTGTAGGATCACCGGATTTAATTCTGTGGAGACACAGCATGGGGTGGTGCTGGGTTATAGCCTGAGCATGCCTGCCTTTATTTACAGCTACATGTATAAAATATAGCTGCAATACTCAATTGATCTGTGTGTGAAGGCAGTATTAATTACCTGTCTCCTTCATTTATGCTCTGTCCACCATACAGTTTTTGCTTTGTGTTCATTCTGCAGATACCCTCCCAATCAGGAGATATGTTTACATACTGTACCTATCCCCATAGTGACCCCGTGCTATGACAATTTAGCAGCAGGTGGTCCAATGACTATTGGTAATTATATCCACCATTTTTGGTTATTTACTAGTTTGGGGACCAGAGTTTGATCTAAGTATACAATCACGCTAATATAGTGTTTACTCTGGGATTACTATATCCCCTCTTAGAGGTGGGTACTCTGCAGGGTGAGAGACTTGAACTCATGGGAGCCACCTATGTTTGCCTCTACTGAATACATACCAATGTGTATCATATGACATTGAGATTAGGCATTCACGTTTATGTACCATTTACACTAGGTACATCACGGTTGGCAGTACATTTTTGCATCTATTAGGTTTTAATTTCATTTTGTTTTCTCCTTTCACATTAAACAATTTATTATTTTACTCTATTGGAGGAAGAGTGCTTGTTCTTGGGGATTCTTTCACTTTATGTATTGGCCTCTATTTAAGTCCCCAGCACCCCTCCCTCTACATTAGTTTTGTTTTAGCATCGCACTAGGCAGTGCAGTCTCTATTTCTCATTTTCATAATTTTATATCACATACATTCTTATTTATCAACACTAAAAGCTAAATATTTGCAATTTAAATTTAAATACAGTAGCTGCAAAAGCAGATAATATTTTACCTTGCATTAAACAGGCAATGGATGGAAGGGAAGTAAACATAATTATGCCCCTTTATAAAGCATTAGTAAGACTACACCTTCAAAATGGAGTACAATTTTGGACAGCACTCTAAGACATTATAGAACTAGAAAAGTGCAGAAAAGAACCACCAACTTTATATAGGGGATGGATAATCTGATTTTTGAGGAGAGGCTAGCGAAATTAGATTTGTTTACTTTAGAAAAACAGCATCTGAGGGGATATGATAACTATATACAAACATATTTGGGAACTATACAAGGAGCTTTCAAAAGAACTATTCATTCCACGGGCAGTACAAACAACATCTCTTAAGGTTGGAGGAAAGAAGATTTCACCAGCAACAAAGGAAAGGGTTCTTTACAGTAAGTGCAGTTAAAATGTGGGATTAAATACCCATGGAGACTGTGATGGCAGATACAAAATATTGGACATCTTTTTAGAAAGGAAGGGTATACAGGGACGTACAAAATAAGTAAACATGGGAAGGGTGTTAATCCAGGGAATAATCAGATTGTCAATATTTGTAGTCAGGAAGGAATTTATTTTTCCCCTTATGGTATATCATTAGAGGATTTTTCACAGGGGTTTTCTGTTAGTCTTCTTCTGGATCAATATACAGTAAGTACAAATATAGGATAAAGTATCTGTTGTCTAAATTTAGCATAGGTTGATCTTGATGGGACGTGCGTCTTTTTTGAACCTCATCTACTATGTAACTATGTAATTATGTAACTATGTAAGTAAAGCATGCAAACAAATCACAATATTACTCCAGAAATATGTGGGTAACCATTGTATACATTCTCCAAAATGAGTAACATGACAAATAAGCAACCTATTAAGCATATAAATCTTAAACAATGAACTAGGAAGGTGTTTTCCCCTTATGTCTAATGAGAGTGTGCACCGTTTGGATTATTTTTAAATATGTGGCGTTAATAATCTTGAAAATGTATATGTAATCTGCAGTATAGAAATTTCAATATATATGTATACACCAATTGTAGGCAATAATATATTTCTACTTTGGATAGAGGTTAATGAACAATGACAGAAGGTTAAAAGACTTATGCCAGTTGCACTATTAAACTAATGTTTTCAATTGCCAACTATGGATGTTTATGTTCAAAATTGACACAGACATCCAAGGTTTTGTTTATGAAGTGAATGTTTGATGGGGGGGTTGTCAATGGGGTGCTAAATAGGCAAAGGGCCTTTTAAAGAGTACACTGGTGATTTCACACTGCTAGGCGGCATGGGAGGAGTAAATGCACTATCTCTGCAAACAATGACACTGCAGCGGGCTTGGTTCAAATCTTGGTGTGAAATTCAAGGTGGAAGGACCCGTGCCTGCAAAGATTATATGGACAAGCACTGATTTTATCATTATTAATGATATTATTATTATTAATTATATTAATTTTTCTTATTATTAATTATATTAATTGCTATTATTAATATTGTTATTATCTGCAGTTTTTATTTTTATTGATAATTGTCATTGCTTTTATTTATTGTTATAAGTAATATTAGCAGTGATACTAGTTTCTATCTATTGTTTTGTGGTGTACTAATATTTTTATAGGGGCCAAATTATCTGTACAATATTCATCATCAGTTAATCTTTAGTGTGAAATGGCTAAAGATGTCATATAGTACTTAATAACGCATGTACAGTAAGTCAGTTCATGTTCTCCAGTCAATAAATTGCTTCTGTGACTTGTCAGGATGCAAAACCATGTCTACTGAGGCTATTTTACCACACTTGAGGTGGCGTTAAATAAAATGTGGGTCTTTAGAAGCAGGTTGCATAAAGGGGCTACTAGAATAGCAGTTTTAGGATAAATTGCGTGTTGGAGACTTTTTTGAAAAAACTAAAACCATCGAATTGGCAGAGCCAGAGTGAATTGGCTTCTATAAAAGCCTTTAATAAATGTATTGGACATGCAAGAAGAGCTTACAGAATATCTGAGCATACCAATCCCCTTCTAAAGGGCGCTTTAGAAGCGGTTTGTCATACTTCTGAGTTACTAGAAAAGGCCCCATTGGGCCTGGAGGCTTTAATTTATATGTTTAATGGTGTGCCTTTCAAACAGTTGATTATGGTGTTTGTTTGAGCCACTCCCATATACAGACTGTGCTCGGTTATCCAACGGAATCCATTCTGGAGGTAGCGTTGGATAGTGAACCCGTTGTAAAGTGAGTCCCATGTTAATCAGTGGTGGAGAGCGTTGGATAACACATTCAGGCATCGGATAACAGCCCATAGGGTTGCTGTGGATATTCCATTCGTTGTAAAGTGAAACGTTGGATAGCGAGGACTACCTGTTCTGACATAATAAGTAATGAACAACATTTGGATATTAGATTTAGAGGTTGATGTATCAAAAATGTCCGTCTGCAAAGCTGGGTTTACAGCAAAGAAAATGCACCATTTTGATCAAAACAAATATTCCCGGAAGGAGGCGTGGCCAAGGAGGTGAATGGCAGCTTAGAGTGTGAGCTCCATCCCCTCCGGCGTTTCAAAACGACATAACTCCAGCAAAAACACAGTAACTGCATAATTCAGAACCTGCAGAACGTGTCTAAATATACAGAGATGGCATCAACCAAAACTTTAAGGAAAAAATCACAGCCGGTGTCTAATTATTTTAAGAACAAAGAGACTGCCAGGGCGGACATACCTGAATCTTCAGTGCAGACAGCATCAGCAGACCCAGAACTGGACTCCTCACCTGAAGAACCAGACAATTTGGCTGTAGTGAGACGTAAGGACATGAAAGAGTTCTGCAGCAATATGAAACAATTCTTTAAGTCTGAACTTTGGGCACTTCGGAAGGATGTAGACGCAATAGGGGAACGTACGGCCGCTTTGGAATCCAGGGCAGATGAGACAGCTACAACCACAGTACAAACGCAGACTCAAATATCCACCCTAAAGGCACAGATAACTTCCCTAGAAGATAAAATTGAGGACGCGGAGAACCGCGATCGGCGCTGTAACATACGGCTTAGAGGGGTCCCAGAATCTATCACAGATCCAGAGGAATTCACCTCGAGGTGGCTAGAACATTTATTCCCAGACATGGCAGCCAGAGACCTGGTTCTGGACAGGTGCCATCGGGCGCTGCGGGGAAGACCTCAGCAAGGAGATCCCCCGAGGGACGTGGTGCTTAGATTCCACTGCTACCGCACCAAGGAAGAAACATGCCGGAGAGCAAGGGAACTGAAGGTGGTGGAGTTTGAGCAAATAAAATTTCAAGTTTACCAGGATCTGTCACCGGCCACGCTAGCAAAAAGAAGAGCATTAGCCACCGTTACCAGAACACTGCGTGACCAAGAAGTAAGGTACCGCTGGCTATTCCCGTGTGCCTTAATGGTTTTTAAGAACGGAGTGACACATATCCTAAAAAGAGTGGAGGACACTGAGGGATTCCTGCGGAGGGTCCTGGGATCAGCATTGAGTCCCCCTCACCATGCGGCGGCACAAGATGGCGCTCCCGCGTCCCCATAAACCGAGATGGTGACCCACAGCTGAGATAATGAGCCCTCCATAGGCCGCTCCTGTTTATACACAACCACGGGAATATACTATTCCAACCAATCCCAATGAAGCCCCTACTGACCCTGTGACTGCACCGGACCCCTCTCACAGCCCGTACCAATCTCTTGAAAGGAGATACAGAACCCAGCAAGGCAGAAGGATCCACTTACGTTTTCGGAGCAGCGGCCATCTTGCCTCGCTCCATCCCTGAGAAGCGCGGGACCTACACTGCTCTCCGCGGGCTTTCCTAGTGACGTCATCGTCCAGCGTCGTCCTCTCGCGAGAACTGGTACCGGGCGCCTGCGCAGTGGGAACTAGCAGCGGTGGCGCATGTAGACGTCTCACATCCTCCCCAAGCTGGCCAAAGAGGAGCGCTGACACAGAGTTCCCCCCGAGGACGCAGAGGGCTACGAACCTGGAAGGAGCGTGATCGCGACGAGACCACTCTGCGGGAGACCGGACATGGCGGCCCCAAACTGGGGTTACCCCTCTGATCGATGATCTTGTACAAACAACCACACACACAATAAAAAAAGTTTTGAGGGAAGGGGGGGGGGGTGTAACAGGGAGGGGGGAAGAGGGAGGGGAGGTGAAGGTGGGAGGGGGTGGGTAGAGGGGGGCTGGGGGATGACATATAACCCCTGAAGACAGATATCTCCCTAAACTGGATAGTTTAACAGGTATGTGCATCTCCTACAGGTATTGCGCCTATAAGCCCCACACTTAGATCCTAACCCCACCACAGGGATCAATATGAACGACATTAATAGAGAGGTGAGCTCCACGGCCAATCATTAGAGATAACAACCCGTATCATTATCTACCCAGTACCAGATGTGGGGATATCCTCCCAGCTTGAGTTACCAGGGTATATAGCACAGGGTCAGCTATGTGACCCAACAACGTAGACGCCGGAGGTCTATAGATAATGAAATACTTAAGTTGGGAGTCATATCATTGCCGTTGCGCCCAAAGAGTACATATAGAGGGGTCTCTACATACGGCCGCGGGGGGACATGCAGATCACTATCCAAAGGGGGATAGTTAGGTTAGGTAGTACAGACTGACAAGGGACAATCGTTCGGCCTGAAGGGTTCCAAATTGCAGGTAGGGGGGGAGGGGTAAATCGGATCACCTATGTAAATGCTCTAATGCATAATAGTGTTTCCAAATAAAAGAGGAAACCTAGGGCCACGACCGCAACAGACCAGAGGACTAGGAGCTAGTCGGGGTTAATTAGTTAAGGGGTTGGTTGTAGAGCTCCAAGTTAGAGGAGTGGCATAAGGAGGACGATAGAAGATAAACGGGTTAAATTTTCTATTGTGTTTATAATATGCAGTTTCTGTTTCAGTTTCCAACGTTGAGAAGTTATAAGGAGTTAAATATACTAGCTGATTAATAAAAACGCGCCGGCGGGGTTCTCCATGTCGGCGTGCATGCGTTTCCAGATACGGTCCCGGAGACAGAGGGATCGCAAACAAGTCCCAGGGGGGGCGGGTCACAGTAAGAAGGGGAAATCCCTTGGTAAGACTGGACCAAGAGACCAACCCCATGGGCGCAAGAGACACCCTCGGGGGCTCCCGGGGTGGACTCTTGTTTTCTTATTATTTGATGTCATTGTAATGTTAATGTTATGTATACACTCTCTTTTTTATTTTTTCCCCTCTGTTTTTACCTCTGTGTGGTCCCCTCTCCCACCCCTCCCTCTCCCCCCCTTCCGCACACCTCCTCCCCACCCTCTCCCCCCCCTCTCCCCCGCCTCTCCCTCCCTCCCCCTTCCAGAGGTACATCAGCCAGACCGGCGAAACACAAAACAGGTGGAGTGGGTGTATTTCGGGGCAGTGAGTCGGATATGTCCGAAGGACGGGGACTTGGGTGAGTTTCAAGTTACCCAGACGCTGATTTATACACACATTAATAAATGGCGTTGATACTTATTTCTCACAACGTGCAGGGCTTTAACAACCCAACCAAACGGAAGTTGGCTTTTTCAGACTACAAAAGGAAACACGCTGAGGTTCTTTTCTTGCAAGAGACACATTTCAGCAGATCTAGCGCCCCCAAACATCTTGACAAAGATTTTACTCAGGTTTTCTCAGCTGCCGCAGCGGTTAAAAAACGTGGGGTAGCTATATTAATTCGAAATAGCATTCCATTTGAAGTGCAGTTAACTAAGCGCGACAGTGAGGGCAGATACATCATAGTAGTGGGGGCGATTAGGGGACAGAAAATTACACTAGCTTGCGTATATGCCCCCTGTGAAAAGAGTACGATCTTTTTTGATAAGTTTTTCAGAACCTTGAGCTCAGTATCTCAAGGGAGCGTCGTACTAGCGGGTGACTTTAACATGGTCATGCAACCGCACCTAGATAGGTCAGGGGTTGCAGGTCAATATAACAAGGGAGCGGGCGTCTCGATACGCCGGGGCCTCAAGACCACCCAGCTTACAGATATATGGCGAGAATTACATCCGGCAGACAGGGATTACACATTCTTCTCTCACCCTCATGGCTCATACAGCAGAATTGATTACTTCTTCGTGTCTTGTCACCTGGTTCCTATGGTCACCCGAGCTGGGATCCATGATATTTCATGGTCTGACCATGCACCAATAGAGCTAAGGTGCAATAATATTCGTACGGATAGACCTGGGACGAACTGGAAACTAAATGAATCAATCTTAAAAATTCCCGAGATCTGTGATATTATTGACAACGAAATAGACCAATTCTTTAATATAAATACAGGCTCTGTCGACTCACCGTTAGTTCTTTGGGAAGCTCATAAAGCAACATTACGCGGCACGTTAATAAATATCACAGCCAGACGAAAACGAGAAAGGGAGTCCAAAATTATCACTCTCCAAACCAAATTGCAGACTCTCTCCTCTAAACATAAAAAAACCTTAGACCCTAAAATTTTGCAGGAGGTAAAAGACGCCAAAATTGAACTTAACATGCTCCTAGCCTCCAGGGCGGACAATTCACTGAGTTGGTCAAAGAGGAGATTTTTTGAGAAAGCGAACAGGCCGGATACAATGTTGGCCCGCATGCTAAAGGATAGGCAAGCTAAGTATAACATCCAAGCTATACGCTTAAAATCTGGTACCCCCACGTCTAATCCTCAGAAAATATTAGACGAATTCGGCTCATTTTATGAAACACTATATAATGGTGGAAAAGTGGCACATAACATCAAAATGAGCGGTGCACTAAGAGATTTCTTAACCAGCTCAAATCTAGGGAGATTGACGGACACAGACAGAGAAGCCCTGAACGCTGACTTCACTATAGAAGAACTGTCGCAAGCCATTAAAGAGTTGAAACCATCAAAGGCCCCTGGGCCAGATGGATTTTCAGGGCTTTATTCTAAGAAATTTATAGAGCTACTCGCCCCTAGGTTGCTCCGCATGTTTAACGCTATTTTAGCGGGAGCCCCCATCCCCAAAGAGATGTTAAAGGCGTCAATATCACTAATACATAAAACGGGGAAAGACCCGCTAGATTGCAAAAGCTACCGGCCTATATCATTAATTAACACCGATGTCAAATTATACGCTAAATTACTGGCCAATAGACTTAGTCTCATCCTACCCAGACTTATACACCCAGATCAAGTCGGATTTATCAAGGGCCGGCAAGCAGCGGATAATACACGACGATTTATTGATCTGTTGGATTTGGCAAATAGTAAGGCAACTCAAAGCATGTTGTTAAGTCTGGATGCAGAAAAAGCTTTCGATAGGATAGACTGGCCATATTTAAAAGAGACGCTTGCAACATTTGGCTTTGGAGATCGGGTGAGCGAGGCGATTCTGTCGCTGTACTCTAACCCCACCGCCAGGGTCATACACCAAGGCTACCCCTCTCTGCCATTCCAAATAAAGAGTGGCACGAGACAGGGCTGCCCATTATCCCCACTTTTATTTGCCCTTTGTATCGAACCACTGGCGGCGCAAATCAGAGGAAACCCAGACATCTCAGGGTTAAACGCATACTCCCAAACCCATAAAGCGGCCCTGTATGCGGATGACATCCTCTTGATTATCACAAAACCCCTTACTTCCCTGCCAAACCTATTCGCCCTACTAGATCGATTCGCTAAGGTCTCCGGCTTCAAAATCAATCAATCCAAGTCGGAAGCCCTCAATGTCAACCTCCCTAGACACACAGAGAAATTACTAAAATTAAATTTCAAATTTAACTGGCAACAAAACCACATAAAATACTTGGGTGTCCACATCACCAAAACTGTAAAGGACGTGTACAATGCAAATTACCCCAACCTGATTCGGACCCTAAAATCTGATTTACAGAAGTGGACATCCAAAAGGATATCCTGGATTGGACGTATCCATAGTGTCAAAATGAACCTACTCCCCCGTATATTATACCTCTTCCAAACTCTTCCAGTGCCACTCAGATTGAGGGACATACACTCACTTCAATCTGACATTTACAAATTTATCTGGGGATGTAAAAAACCGAGGGTAAGTAAACTAAATATGACAAGACCTGTGCTGGCTGGCGGCCTAGCAGTACCCTGCCTGCTATCATATTACAAGGCGGCACAATTAAGCCAAATTGTACAATGGCAATCTAACCCGAAATCGAAGAGATGGGTAGAAATAGAAAATGCCGCATGCGCACCTTTGGAGCTCAGCAGTTTAATTTGGTTACCTAAAACAGCGCAAAAATTTGCCACAATGCCGCTATCCTCAATGACCAACTCACTGTCAATCTGGGAGGCTACAAAAAACAGGCATCCCCTCACGACAAAACACTCCATGGTGACACCCATTTGGAATAATCCTGAATTCGCTCCGGGTCTATCGGTCGGTAATACCTCAATCTGGAGGCAGAAGGGTTACAATCGGATTAGAGATCTGGAGGGACATAATAGAAAAATCAAAACATTCGACTATATCAGAGAAGAAAAAGAGATGCCCCACTCAGAATTCTTTCGATACCTCCAGATCAGGGCTTTTTATAATAAATTTGCCCCATACCCCCTATTAACATCTTTCGAAAAGCTCTGTCTGGCTGAGACCGACACAAAGGGACTTACATCACAGATCTACGGAGAGGTGATCAGTTCTGGTGAACATGCACAGCAGATACCCTCATTCCGATCTCAATGGGAAACAGATTTAGGAGAAAACTTAGAGGATGAAGATTGGAGCGCTATTTACATGGCCACTGCAAAGAGCTCCATATGCACCACTCTTAAGGAGAACGCATATAAAGTCCTAATGCGATGGTACCTCACCCCACTGAAATTATCAAGGTTTGTGCCGGGATCCTCCCCCCTGTGCCCCCGCCAGTGCGGAGGATCAGCCGACCTGTTACATATGCTGTGGTCCTGCCCTCGGATCTCTCCGCTCTGGGAGGCGATTAGACATTGGATTCAGAGACTGTTCGATCTCACAATACCCCCAGACCCGTGGCTGTTCCTCCTGAACAGGCCATTAACGGGCCTTACCAAAGCACACAACAAATTAATTGCCCATTTTGCAATTGCAACGCGGTGCGAGATCGCAGCATTATGGAAACAATCTGATATTCCAACCATCCCAAAGATTCGAAATCGAATTTGGTTCGTTTGCCAGATGGAAAAGTTAACGAGTTTAGTTAACGACACTGGTGACAATTTCCTAAAAGTCTGGACGCCCTGGCTAGAACAGACAGATATCCCGGGGATAGAGAGGACCTCAATCTGGCTATGATAGTTGTAGATGCGTTCTCCTTGGGGGGAGCTTACAGGTTGTATTCTATATCCATAAGAACCTATTTAGCAGCATTATAATATTAGCAATTAGAGA
The DNA here is from genome assembly GCF_040206685.1 of Ascaphus truei. NCBI lineage: Eukaryota > Metazoa > Chordata > Amphibia > Anura > Ascaphidae > Ascaphus > Ascaphus truei. The sequence goes on from NC_134492.1 coordinate 45,967,215, forward strand.
AGCGACCCAGTCCACTCGTGTTTGGATTCGGGCCTCAGATGCACCCCTTAACCACCTCACTCTACATACCTCACCCACATCCTTCCCCACCCCACCCAAACCTTCCCACTCCCTCCCCCTTTTTTTTTTTTTTTTTATTGTGAGTGGGTATTGTCTCCCCCTTTAAGTTTTATTATAAGTGTCTGTTTGTCCTTTTTAGAAAGATCTCACTGCTATTCTCTCAGTTGTTAAGATATTGTTTTCATACAAGACAAAAAAAAAAAAATATTTGATAATGTATTTTTTGCTGTTACATTGCAATAAAAATCTGAGTTAAAAAAAAAAAAAAAAAAATATTCCCATTGTATTCCCATTGTATAGTATTGGATTTTTTTCTTTTATCAATCTGGTACAATGCTTATGCTCTATTGTAGTTTTACCCAAGTTTTGCAGTCTGGAGACTTTTACACATAACAACCTTAGTTTAAAAAAGGACATTGGATTTTAACCCAATGATTTAGCATATATACAGCTTTCCATAAGCCTTTTCCCTAACACATCTGTTTTCTGTTTCTTTTATTGGACAGCGGTAAGTTCAATCTAAGAATGATACAGTAGCAGTTTATAGGTGTAACTTGACTTGGCCAGCAAATGATGGTGTTGTGCTATTAACTTATTCTAGAAATATTGTATGCAGGCTTAAAAGCAACACACTTGTGTTGAAGGTTTAATTATAGACAGCTCTGAGCAAAGCCACAGTATTTTGGAATTCATTTTAGGGTGTAAAAAAATAAATTGCTGTTGTCCCACCTCTTTTGGCCTCATCTAATTCTATGTCATTGATAAATATTGTTGTTCTATTGGGATCTATAATAAAGCTGTGTTGTTTCTCAAATTTATAAATGGCCTATCAAATTCCTGCCAATCTGCCAAAGTGTTCATGCACACAAATGATAAACGTCTCATTTTTTGCTAATAAGATTCTAAGTAGGATTAATACAGTTCAGAATCAGAATTGGCTGGCTTAAAAACTTGGCTTTTCAACAATCACTTATCACATAAATGGAACAAAAGAATATTCATGTTTATTGTCCCTGGCAGCAAAACTCCCAGCAGCTTTTGACTTAATGTACCTCAGGTGGCATTGATACAATCACAGTCATCCTGTAATAGCTCCGGCTTTACATAACATAAATACTTTGTAAAATAATCCAGTTTCAAATGTCTACTTTGTTCAACTAGGTCTAATAATTATGCTTTTCTGTTATGCCACTGGTTGATACATAATTTTCAGCAAATTTTATTTTCAATTGGAATATCTAGTGCAGTATGTATTAGAATCAAACCACTAAATTTAGTGGGTGACTGAAGGGTGCCCTGGAAAGTATTATTTCTTTCTTTTTTTTCTTTCTTTCTATTTATCTTTAAGAATGACTGATATTCTAAGCTACACCCTTGGTATACCACCCAGATCCAAAAACATTCTGTCTGGAGTAGTTTTACAGTTATTTTAATTTATGTTTTTATTGACCGGCTTTATTGTATTACAGCAAATATATTTAATTTTGCAAACACGCTTACTGTATATTGTTAAGCATTCAGAACACATACAAGCCCATATTGAACCCCCAAAATAACCACAACATATATATAAGCATATAAGTGTCACAGAGGAGTGCTAATGTATATTGTTAAGACAATAAACATAAGCTTATGTGACTAGTGCAATTAAAATCTGTCTGAAGCCAGTATCATAGTTACATTACTGAGAGGCAAACTGTGAGTACACAAATTCCCTTGTGAATATAATAAAACTTACACATTTGTCTCTTTGTCAGCCTTATACATTCACCTACTCTTAAATAGAGGGTGATGTCCAGACTGACACTGGGGTGTATTATACCTGCACTAATTGGAAAATTGGTAGGGGCTCAGTAACTGCTGTGTAACACAGAAGAGCCAATAAACCTACCCCTAAGACGAAAAAAAATCGCCAATTTTATTTCAATAAAGCAGAAAAATACCAAACAATGACCTCAACATAGTAAACTGAAATGAAAATAAAACAGCAGCAATACAAAGCCAGAAATGCCCTCCAAAAATTGTCCTAATAATGTATTTATTCTGTACCCTAAAGTGGTACAGATTAATATATTATCAGTCAATGTGCCCAATTTTTTTTTTCAAAAGCCCACCCAATGTAAAAATCTGTAAAAAAATACATTTACAAACATTCAATATATTACATACAATTAGAAGCGCTAGCCGTCCAACTCCCGGGGAAACAGGAAGCTCACGTACCTTGAAGGCCTCAAACAACATCCGATGCCATCCGCCATGAAGATCTGGTTCAGGTACCCAAATCTTCTTTCTTCTATCTTTAATCAGCTTCTTCTATCTTCATCTGTCACTATTTCTTGATCTTCTTTATCTTCTCTCTTCATCTGTCAATCCATAAAACCCCATGGTAGATCCCAACCGAAGTTGTCTCGTCATCTTCTTGGGTTCAAATGAGGTGTCACGACCTTAAATAGGGCTTGTGACGTCACATTTTGCCTCAAACTGGTTTAGCAGCCATCTGATTGGCTGTTAAAACCATGTGCCGACTTAATATTTTTTTTATGACATCACTTAAAGGGAATAATGCCAGCCAAACAGATTGGCTGTGCTTCATTTGCCTTAATAATTGGCAAATAATCTATTATCCATATCTGTATAATAGTTATTTTGTCCATTACTGTATTGTATATGTTTGGGCGGGGGGGGAGGGGGTTGATTGAAATGTAGGCCATGTTTATTTGTTGACATACAGGGTTGCTACCTTAGGTCTGCTGGGACCTATGAAGACCAACTGAGGACCGCCGGATGCCCACGGGTACCACCTGCGGACCCACGGGGACACCTGCGGGGTGGAAGAGCTGTGGGGGCCCCGTGGACCCTCAGGGAACACCCATGGGCCCCAGAACCCTGTGAGAACCACCCGAGGGACCTCAAACACTTTGGGGCCCACAGTGACCTGTGGAGACCACCCGGAGACCCCAAGACCCTGTAGGCACCCCCCTCTGGTGCACTGTGGGGCCTGCGGACACCCGTCGGGACCACCGGGGACTAACATAGACCTGGGGTATTAACCCTGTATGTTAAAATATAAATAATGTTTTTACATTATAGGAGGCACAGGGGGGGGGGGGGGGTTATTGATGCCTAGTAAATGTTTTTTAATATACATTTAATTCCTAGTGTAGATGTGCAGGGGGTCTCCGGAGTAGAACCGCGTTGTTTTTATGTCCGGGGACCCCCTGCTTTCCGAGATACAGGCCCCTTTATCGTCCCATGTCACATGATCAGGTATCTCCATGCATAGGAGATACTGGCACCCCATAAAGGGACCTGTATCTCAGGAAGCAAGGGGCTCCGGAGACCCCCTGCACATCTACACTAGGAATAAAATGTATATTAAATAGCATAATTTTCGGGCGACATTTTTCGCTGGGAGAAGCAGCTCTCTGTGTGCAGCAGAAATGAATCGCCAAGTTAGGCCTTTTCAGAGGCTCGAACCTGTCACTGGCAGCAACTCGCTCGTTTTGGGAATTTTGCTATGAACGGTAATGAAGGCTTTCTGAATACCGTGATAGAAACGCTCCAAATATTTAAATGGGCTGGCGATATTTTTTATCAACCTTTACTGAATGAGGCCCTTGATGTATTGCGGAACCAAGTACAGTAAGTCGTGCTACATCTGTACTGGACCCCGAGGTCGGGATGGGCAATTCTGCTGAAATCCATTTCACAGATTTCGCTGATGTTACCAAAAAAAACAAACCATCTTGTGGTGTAAATCCGCAAATGGATTTGACCAGTTTCAATCCGCAAGGATTCATCAAAATCCACCATTGGATCCAAGCCATGGATGGATTTGTAGAACCCAATTCAGCAATCCATTAGTGGATTCTTAAGAATCCATCAACAGATTGCTGAACCCACGTATTGGATTCTACAAATCCATTCACGGGTTGCGGAATCCATGGTGTGCATTGATAATAATAATACAAATTCCACAAAACGCTAATCACCTTTGTGACTTTGATCCGCTCAAATTCGTGGACCAAAGGAACCGGCCGATCCGCTGCAGACTCAAATTCGCAAAAACATTTGCCCACCTCTACCCCCAGGGAGGATTCATTCTCCAAAATGACTGAATAACACAAACTGCTTCATTTTGGCGATAAAGCTGATGGGCTTTCATCCCTCTATATGCAGACTGTATGGCTACAGTTGCAGATCATTTACGCCAATAGCTTTCTTCCTTGGATAAAAGGTCTGTAGCATTTCTGAAGTTTCAGAATGCTTTTCTCTCTTTGCAGCAAGTTTAGATAATTACCGAGACAATTCTGTTTCTTTAGCACATCCTGCAGTTCTCTTCTCAGATCTGTTTGAGTTGGTCCAACATGGCTCACAACTCTGAATAAGCTCTCTGAGGCCCTCAGATTCAACATATTTGAATGGCAACAAGTCAATAGCTAACAGTTTAGCGAAATTGCTACTAATCACCAGAGCTCTTTCTGGGTGCAGTGGAACATTTTGCCCATTTCAAATACTTCCCAAACTGTGGGCTGCTGGTATCAGGCTCTTTGTACTAGTACCAGGTGCATTAGCACTCACATAATCATGTCTACTTTGAAAACTGATGCTGTGCACGAGAACAAGTTTAACACACGTCATCATGATCCTTATCATCATCATACCTGCTATTTATTAGCATTATTACTATTATACCAAGATCATATAAATTGCCATGATCAAATGCATTACCATCATCAGACAATAGTGATTGTGTTGCGGGTGTGTGTGTGTTAAATTTACTGACGTCGGTGACCCCTTGTATCCATCTCCACCTGTGATATTACACTGTGTTGTCTGATTATGATGGCTAAGGGGAGTTGCAACAATCTAAAATTGCCTGTGGTTGTAACATGATCCTTTCAGAGTTTAAAATAATGCCACACAATGGCTCTTGTTGTATTTCAAGTTTAGGCAACAGGAGACATAACTGGTTTTCGTGGACGAAATTTTGAATGTAATATCTATGTTGTGGTGCAGGTGGTATTGGCCCTGGGGGGTTGACATCACCATCATCACCATCATCACCATCATCATCATCATCACCATCATCACCATCATCGCCATCATCACCATCATCATCATCATCATCATCATCATCATCATCATCATCGCTGCAACCAGAAACATGATTGGGTAATAGTGCGTTTTTGGTGCTGATGAGGAGAAAGAAAACATCAATGTACGTGATGTTGTGAATTATGATGATGATCATGACTTCTGTTTTTTTAAATAATGAATATACATGGTTATTATTATTACTGCTTGTATTGATCACCTTATGTGTCACTGAATCCTTATTTTCACAACTGTGAAGAACCATCACAGTATCATCACTTTTATCTGAAACATTATCACATTCATTATCATTGCCCAGGGCACCACTCCCACCAGTGCCACTTAAATCAGTCTTTAACAGCATCAGGAACATCTTCATTACCAGAATCCTGATTCATAACAAGTGATATTTGAACAGATGAAACATCAAGTACACCCCCTGCTCCTCCATGTCATCAAGTCCCTGTGATTTAATTTGTTACGCTCCCTCTTTACAGTACATCTGACTGTTTTAACAGCTTTTCAGAGTCTAGTAAAACCAATATCAGAAGTTTTTCAACACGAATTGCTTTTTTGGACATTGACAATTAGTATTAACCTTTTGAAACTGACTTAATAGTGGGCTTGTTTTTGGCACTGGCAGCAGTAACAGGACTGCAGAAGGTGGCATTGGTGCTGTTTTTTTCCCAGTAGTACTTACTGTTTGATTAACATTCTCAATATTATGCTTCCTTTTTAGTTTCAGAAGTACTACCTATGGACATACTGTAGACAGCTGAACTGAACTTTCTCCTTCAGTTCCCTTTTTAGATCTCTTCTTAACTGTATGTTCATTGTCTACTAGACATAGAGGGGAGAGGGAAGTGCCCTTCTGTTGTGAATGTGATTCATTGACAGTGTCATTATTGTCTTTCCACTTATACTTGCTGTGACTGTTATGATGACTTAGAAACAATTTCTCACTAACGATGTAATACAGTACATATCTCTCAGAGGAACTAAACAGAAATGTTCAAAGAACATGAGACACTTGGGGCTCATTTTTAGACCTGCTGACCTACAGTAAATGCTATGTTATGACAACAACAGTATATGTATTTATAATTATGATTGTTGTAATTACAGTGTGTTGAAATACAACTTCACTATTTAAGACTTTACTCTTCCTCCATTTCTCCATTCTTTATTTCTGTAACCAGCTAAAATGAGTTAAATGATTTAAAAAGTTACATTGTGTTTAATTGGTAGCTTTAACCTATCTCCAAATATTCTGCTTCCATTCAATAGGCTTAGGCTAAGGCCCCGCTCCCAGAGTCAGCGTGCCCGCACTGCATACAGGCAGGGCGCTGACATACACAGACCGCGATATGCGGTCTGTAGGGAGCGGGAGCCGGAGCGGGAGGTGGGCGGGAGTGGAAGGCTTGAGCGGGAGGGGGGGCGTGGCTTGAGAAGAGGGACCCGCTACTCTCCCACCCCCCTCCACTGCTCGGGCTGCTGATTGAAGGTAAGTAAAGCAACACACACACACATACACACAGACAGGCACAGGCACATACACACAGACAGGCACACACACACGCAGGCACTCATACACACACACACACACAGACAGACAGAGGCAGGCACTCACGCACTCAGGCACACACACAGGCAGGCACTCAGACACACACACAGACAGGCACTCAGACTCACACACACATACACACACATACATACACACAGACAGGCACTCACGCTGCTTTCACTCCACACTCCTCCCCGCTCCCCGAAGCCTCTCCTCCTCCCGAAGCCTCCCTCCCCATTGGCTTACAGCCACACCACGTGACGCGTCAACGCTAGGGATCACCATTCTCTTGTATCCCGTAGCAGCTGATGCGCCACAGCGTGTATTAAGCTGTGCAGCCAGGGGGGACCGGGACCGGCTCGGGAGGATTCCCCTGCTGGTGGGGAACTCGCGTGTGGCCACCCGTGCTGCCGGGCGCACCGGGTCCCAGGCCTTATATAGACAAGTTAAAAATAGAGATATCCAAAACTGCACAAAATGCATTCATAAAATGCAAGTGATTTGTTCCTAAATTTAATTTCCTGCAAAATGTTTCACCAAGCTACAAATGGCTAATATTGCTGCCAAATGAATTAACTCGCAATGAAACTATTACCAGACAGTGAGAAAAACATGGTGTCCCCTACTTATAGTAGAAAACACTAGAGAGTTTGAAGACTCGCACTCCCAGGATTAAACAGGAATTTGCCAGATGAAGAAAAAAATAAAGTAGATTTTAATAGATCATTTTGAAATATGAAAAAACAGACAAAAAATATTTCACACATTTCGCACCAAGAGACGCTTTCTCAGGGGAGGGGTTGTCTTATGTACCCTCGACCCGGACATCACAATAGTAGAAACAGCTGAGATAAATTGGTATCTAATCAATATGTAACAAATTCCATGCTGTAACGATTAACCATTAACATGCATTAACCGGAAAAAAAAAATCCTTTACATTAATATAGTTACATAGTTACATATAGTTACATAGTAGATGAGGTTGAAAAAAGACGTACTTCCATCAAGTTCACCTATGTTAAATTTAGACAACAGATACTTTATTCTATATCTATACTTACTTATTGATCCAGAGGAAGGCAAACAAAAAAACCCCATTAAGGGAAAAATTAATTCCTTCCTGACTCCAAGAATTGGCAATCGGATTTATCCCTGGATCAACATCCTTCCTATGTATAATTATTTGGTATATCCCTGTATACTTTTCCCATCTAAAAAGATGTCCAACCTTTTTTTGAACAAATCTATTGTATCTGCCATCACAGTCTCCATGGGTAATGAATTCCACATTTTAACTGCCCTTACTGTAAAGAACCCTTTCCTTTGTTGCTGGTGAAATTTCCTTTCCTCCAAACTTAAGGGATGGCTCCGAGTCCTTTGTACTGCCCGTGGGATGAATAGTTCTTTTGAAAGCTCCTTGTATTGTCCCTGAATATATTTGTATATAGTTATCATATCCCCTCTTAGACGCCTCTTTTCAAATGTAAATAAATCTAATTTAGCTAGCCTCTCCTCATAAGTTAGAATGTCCATCCCCTTTATTAATTTGGTGGCTCTTCTCTGCACTCTCTCTAGTTCCATAATGTCTTTTCTTAGGATTGTGCCCAAAATTGTACTCCATATTCAAGGTGTGGTCTTACTAGTGCTTTGTAAATGGGCATAATAATGTTTACTTCCCTTCCATCCATTGCCCGTTTGATGCAAGATAAGATCTTGTTTGCCTTTGCAGCTACTGCATGACATTGGGCACTATTGCTAAGCCTGCTGTCTACAAGCACTCCTAAATCCTTCTCCATCAAGGATTCCCCCAATATATCTCCATTTAATTTGTAAGTCGCCTTTTTATTCTTGCATCCCAAATGCATAACCTTACATTTATCTGTATTAAACCTTATTTTCCATTTACCTGCCCACGTTTCCAGTCTCTCCAAGTCCTTCTGAAGAGAAATTACATCCTGCTCTGATTCTATCACCTTACGCAATTTATTATCATCAGCAAAGATGGAGACTTTGCTCTCGATCCCAACCTCAAGGCCATTAATAAACAAGTTCTAAAGCAGGGGTTCCAGTACCGATCCTTGAGGTACTCCACTCACGACTTTAGCCCAACCTGAAAAAGTTCCATTTATGACAACCCTCTGTTGTCTGTCCTTTAACCAGTTTTCAATCCAGGTGCATATATTATTACTGAGTCCAATTTTCTTTATTTTGTAAACCAACCACTTGTGTGAAACCGTATCAAAAGCATTTGAAAAATCTAATTAGACCATTACCCTGGTCTAAATTCCTACTTACCTCCTCAAAGAAACAAATAAGGTTAGTTTGGCAAGATCTATCCTTCATAAATCCATGCTGACTATTACTAATAATTTTGTTTTCCATTAGGTAATCCTGAATATTATCCCGTATTAAACCTTCAAGTAGTTTCCCTACTATTATAATATAACCAGTGCGGTGTCATAGACAGAACAGTGTATTAAATTGTGAATATCGTTATATGAGTATCACTGTTGTGATGGCCATTTCATAATGAAAAAAATGGTTATACATTATATACTCTTTGACACTATGCATTTCGCACAATTCTGTGCTTCATCACCCTCTGATAAAGCCCATTTAAAAATTACTAATGGTGGTACTCAGGTCATTAAGGGAAGTGGCTTTACTGCAAACCCGAAAACATACACCTTGGGAAAGGCAGAAACTAAGCACCTTGATTATTATGTCCAAGGTAGAGCAAGGCCGTTTGCCAGTAAAGTAAATGCTGTGAGAGAAGCTCTCATCCCACAGATAAAGACTGAGGTATGTTCTCTTCTGGGGTTAGCAGGGCACTTTCGGTAAGGAATCGGGGAACTCGCCCCCTGCGGCGTGTTCCCTCCTTACCTGCCGCATCTCAGTTCCCGCTCTACTTACAGAGCATGCACGCAACCGCGGTTCCTCTACTTGTACCACGGAGGCCGGCCCACCCCCGGTCGTGTTGCGCATTGTCTCACGCGCGGCGCGTACACATGACGGCATGCTCCGCCCTCTAGCTGCGAGTCAATGTTCCAAGAGGCCTGCTGCTACTCTCCACGCAGAGGCCTGTTTTCCCGTGTTTTTTAAATCCTGCTGCTACTCTCCACGCAGGCCTGTGTTCCTATTTTCCTATGCATCGTTGCTCCCTAGTCTGGTATGGATCGCTCAGAGTTTGATCCTGAAGAGGGGGTACTGTGACGATGCGTGGAACACGCCCCCTGCGGTGTGTTCCCTCTTTACCTCTTGAACTTCTGATCGCCGCCCGCTAGCGGCGAGTCGAGATTATCTGATGTCTCTCTGTATGGCGTGCGCCGCCCTCTAGCTGTGAATCAAGATCCTGTATCTTTAAGTATTCTGAAGCAAACAACACCATTTTGCTTCCTGGCAAATCCTGCCCTCTTCCTCCTGACAGGAAGTAAGCCTCTCTCTGACTTCCTCATTGCTTACAGCTGCTGCTGCTCCCTTTAAATCCTGTCAGTACTCTATGCTTCGCGTGCCTGCCCTCACATGCTGTTCCTGCCTGGATTTCCTCTGGGACACTTCTCATCTCCTTTTGGATTCTGGAAGACTGGGACTGTCACTCATTCTACCACTAAGGTTAGTTTACCGTGCGGGTAGTGTAGGACCTGCTGATTAGGGTTTACCTTGACGTGGTAGCAGGCTTACAATACTTTGGCCAAAGCATTCAACTAAACAACCCTTACTTTTAACTTAGTATTTGCTGCACTCTTCTGTACTGGCACTATGCCTTTAAGGAGGCTGGACGTCCTCCAGAAGTATTTCTATTGTGACCTTGTGCTCTGGACTCTATCCTCCCCTGCTCTTCTCTAGTTCTCGTTATTAGTTCCTGAGTATCCTGAGGCCTGCTGCTACTCTCCACACAGAGGCCGGTCTTCCCATGTTCACAGAGGTCAGTGCTGCTTCTCCCCACACTTGGCCTGTGTTCCTGAGTTCCTAAGGTCTGCTGCATCTCCACGCAGAGGCCTGTTCCAGACTTCTGTGCTGAAGCGTTGGTTTTTCCCCGCGTTAGTGCCTGAGAACACATGCGTCCTCGCTCTGCTGCCAGAGCATGCGCACACATGCAGCTGTGCTTGGCTCCGCACCTCCGGACGCGTCGCGCATTCTCCTGCGCACGGCGCTCTCACGTGACTACGTGTGCCGATCCCCAGCTGCGCGGCAACTCACTCCCTTTGTCTCTCCTGCGGCTTCTCCACCTCTCTATCAGATCCCTTCCCCTTCTCTACGCTTTCACAGATTTATTCCACACTACTCTATGATTACGAGGGGCCCTGATGGAACTGAGAAAAAAAGACCCCCTACCCAGGTCTTCTGGAACAAAAGCTGTCAGTTGGTGTTTCATGGGGTGAGGAAGTGTGTCTCAGAAGCCCTCATTCTTAAAAGTCCCTGTGACCGTAGGCGTAGCTGGCTGACCTAATAAAGAGAAATCCCAGCTAGTTACCCCTAAAAAAAAGTATAACTTGGTTGGCTAAGTAATGTATATTTTAGCCCAATGTATGTACTGTAGTGCCGATGAGTATTCTAAAACAAATCTGGGGCAATCACAACAAGACCCAGGTACATGCTGGGTACATGCTGCAACATTTCAGTGACATTTCTGCAGACAGACTAATGGCATATCGGATTAACAGCGGGGGTCCCTGGCAGTCCCATTCAAACTGAATGGGACTGCCAGGGACCCCAGATGTGTTAACCCGATGGGCCTTTAGTCTCTGCAGAAATGTCACTGACATGTTGCAGCATGTACCCAGCATGTACCTGGGTCTTGTTGGTGATAGCCCAAGATTTTCCAAGGCAAGTTTAAGGCAAGTTTAAGAATACTCGTCAGTGCACCTGTAATGTCTGGGGAAGTACAGGGAATGTGGGCTAGCTGTGTGTAATTCTAAATCCTGTCTTTTACATAAATACATTATGTCTGTATTTATTCCTGTGTTAGCAATTCTCTCCAGCTTAGATACGTGGTATTGTGTGGTGATGAAATGAACACGCTAGCCCTGCAAATGCAAATGATGTTATGTGCCTGTTCCTATCATTTCTTTGAGTTTCTGTAATCCATTTAGCTGAGCTGTTTCATAGAAAATATATGATCAGGACAAAGTTAGGGGACTAATTGATATAATTAGTTACCAGGTCGGAGCCCCAGGCACTGTTTCTCTTGGCTGGCTGCCCTTGCTCAAGTTAAAGGATAGCCACCAAGGGATATATAAGGGACACTGCTGATCAGAGCACTAGTCCATCTCAGAGACACTCTGGGAAGGAGTGTGGAGTTTGACTGTGACCAGCTCTAGATACGTATCAGAGTAACTGCTGTGTGTTCAGCACTCTGATATCCTGAAGCAAAGAAGCGGAAAGGGTAAACCCATTTGAAGCGGGTCCCTGCACCTAGTGAGATTAGAGACTTCCCCCCAGGCCCCCAGTGTGGCAAGTGTACATTATATTGTGTATTTGCTGGTTTACCCAGAATAAACTCTGTTTGTTAAATTACTTTGTCATGTACTTAGTGATAGTGAACCCAGAAGGTTTCGGCGTTAAAAGTACTGGTCTCCCGTGGTAGTCTCAACTTTAAAAAAAACCCTTAATTGTGCAGACAGATGCCCTAGATATAGGCTTAGGGGATGTCTTATCCAGGACTTAGAAGGGGTAGAATACCCAATCCTTTTTAAAAGCTGTAAAATATTCCCCAGGGATATTAAGTATCTGGCCATTGAAAAAGAGGCTCTAGCAGTGAAATGGGAATTTGAGGCCCTATGGTTTTATCTTGCTTAGGTAGATTTTACCCTTGTAATGGATCATGCCCCTTTAAAATGGCTCCATACAATGAGGGATAGCAACTCAAGTTTGACCAGGTGGTACCTGTCCCTCCAGCCCTTCTCATTTGAGATACGGCATAGGCTGGGTAAACAACGTTCAAATGCTGATGTCCTGTCTCAAGGAGTGGAGGGATGGGCTTCATCCTCAAGTTGTCCTATATACTCACAAACAGGGGAGGAGTGTAGCAGAGGTGAGCTTAAAATCAGCAAAGGCTGTGGGATATCAGACAGTGAGGTGTTAACACCTGCCTATAAATGCAGGTGATTAATGAGCACAGCTGCAGCCTGGCAAAAAAGCTTTTAAAAAGCCAAGATAGCTAGTGCTCTAGCTGCTGGGAGGAGAAAGCTCTGCTGCTGAGGCTGTGTAAAGATATCAGGTACTGCATGTGTCCCTGACCAGAAAAGGGAAACGCACTTTGTATACTGTATATATTTAAATAGACTTCTATATGCTGGATTGAATTTTGGAAAAGCTAAATGTTGCTGGTGCCCTGTTTTTGGCTGCATACAAGCTTTTTTTCAATAACTTCTAGTCTCCTGGATTTACCTCTGCTTGTATCGTCAGCATGGGTAATTCTACATAATTCATAGCGGGCATTCAGGACGTCTTCGGATGAAAATCTCCAGTGGAAGCTTTTGACAATATAAAATAAGACCCTAAAGTAACATCCCATTAATAATAACTCTGTATCCTCAAAGAACAATAACATAATGTCGAGTCATGTTTTCTCCTCTAAAGAGCATACAATAACTGTTAGAGATATTGACATAAAAATGATACATCCCCTTTCCTCTAAAGTTTGTTACGGTTTACACAGGGACTTAACTTTACATTAATTAGGTGATACCTACATTTCGCGTTATTCCAATCCAAGCCTTGAAATAGGGCTTTTACATGATCTTGATGGCTATAATACCACAGTTAAGAATGATTGAAATAAAATACTGTATAATTATTTCCTCTATAGATACATATGTAGAAAGACTCAGGGGCCTATGCACTAAGTGTCGATAAAAAAAAAATAGCTGTTCTGTTTAAATTGCCCTTTTTTTACAGCGTTGCTATCACGGTATTCAGAACGCCCAGAATACCAGTGAAAGCAACATTTACTAAACGATTATTTTCTGCAGCATGGTGAGTCCCTGTGTAAATCTCACCAGAGATTAACCATTTTTTATATAAAATGTAATACTCTACTATGCATTTCATGCCCACGGTCACGTGATGCGTGACATTTAAATGCAAAGGAGATTCCGGCATCCCATAACGGGATCTGTATCTCGGGAAGCAGAGGGTCCCTGGACCTCAAATCAACGTGGTTCTGCTCCAGAGACCCCTGCTCATCTACACTAGTATTAAAACCCAAATAAAAAAATTAAATTTGTTACCGTAGCGGCTATCTGCTATGGTAATGAAGCTGCTTTAATGTAATTTTTATTAATAGTTTGCGGGAGCAGGGGGTCTCTTGAGCTGAACTGCTTTGATTTCTGCTTCAGGGACCCCCTGTTTCCCAAGTTACAGGCCCTAGTATGGGGCATCGGGTGCCGGTATCGCCACCATTTTAAAATCATCTGCATCACGTGTCCAGGGGTCCTTGTGTGGTCCTCACAGGTGTCTGGGGGCCCCCGTGTGGTTTGCACAGGTGTCTTGGGGCCCTCGGGTGATCCCTGTGGGTGTTCCCCACTGGTTTCCGGGGGTCCTCAGGTGGTCCCCATGGGTGTCCGGGGGTCTTCAATCCCATTGGCTGTAATACCATGTGATATAGCCATGTGGTTTGAAGGATGTGACGTACCTCCCTTGGAGATGACGTCATATCCTTCAACAACAAAAAAAGAGACGGGCACATGAAACAGCGTCCAATCAGATTGAAATTGTACCATCTGACCTGAAAATGTGACGTCACAGGCCATATATAAGGCCTTGACGTCTCATTTTACCTCAAGAAGCCGACACAACAACATTGTGTTGTGGATTTACCATGGGGCTATGGATTGACAGATGAAGATAGAAGATTACAGAAAAGATAGAAATAATTACAGATGAAGAAAGGAGGTGATAGATGAGAAAATAAAGAAGAATTTTGTTACCTGTTTCGGATCTTCAATATGGATGGCGTTGGATTGACTTTGATGACGTCGCAGTACAAGAGCTTCCTGATACCCCAGGATTCGGAGGGCCAACGCTTCTAAAGGTAAGATAAATATTGAATGTATGTTATTTTATTTTTGCATGTTTTTATTATTATTGTATTTCTTTCTTTTAATGTTTTTCATTGCCCATTGACTGCTAATGTATTAATAGATTGATAGCCAATGCATTTTTTGGCAAATGCTTGTTTTATATTGAGTGTTATTTTTTCAATTGCTGTTGATTATTTGGATCAAATTGTTTGTAATTTGGATTGCTTTTTTTATTTATTTTTCCGATTGTTTAGCTTTTTTAATTAGTTATTTCTTTTGTTGGCTCATGGTTTGAATTGATATTTTGGCTAGAGGTTTTATTAATTAATTGATTTGTTGGCTACTGGTTATAATTAATTATTTGTTTTGTTGGTTAGTGCTTTTATTTATTTAATTGGTTGGTTAGTGTTTTTATTTATTGAATTGTGGTGTTTATGTGCTTGTGTATATGTTTTATTATTGTGTCTTTTGGGTCTTAATGCATTTTTATTAGGGTGACCATTGGGTGCTATAGTGGCTTATCATCCCCATATTATATGAGTATGATGTACCACTATTCCAATTAATGGGTACAGGGTGGGTATAGTGATTCTGGGGTGGGTGGTTAGGCCTCCCGGGTGGCTTGCAGAGGAAGGTGGGTTAACCTCTTAATTACTATAGCGGTTATTAACCGCTAAGTTTATTAAGGGGTTAGGGGCCATTAGATTGTATTTTTTTATGTATGTATGCTGGCATTAGAAGTCATGGACCTGCAGTATGCTGACGAGAACACCCTTCATGATGGCAGGGGTAAGTAGAAAGGTTTATTTACTTTATTTATGCTGCTTGGCTAATTTTTTTATTGAACAATGGGCAAATTAGCTATTATTATCAATATCTGGTTAATAGTTATTTTGCCCATTACTTTTCTGTATGTGTTGGTGGGGGGGGAGGAGTTTATTTATTGCAATTTCTTCCCAAAAAATTTTTGCAACAGGATTGTTACCGCAGGCCAGTGGGGACCCGCGGGGAACACCCGAGGACCACTGGACACCCATGGCGACCACCCGAGGATGCCCTGACAACCACAGAGACCACCCAAGGACCCCCAGACACCCACAGGAACTACCCTAGGATTCACAGAGTCTGTAGCGTCGGATACAGTGTCTGCTGCGATTGAGCTGCGGGGGGTACATGTTTCCTATTGTGACCAACCACAGCATTAATTCTCCTATGCTGCAATCACCACAGTTGCGTGACCGCATGTGGAAATGGCACCAAAGACAGAACACTTAGCTATATCTGTATTGTATGTGCAAATCTGTCCAAAATTGATTTGTGAAATTTTAAGCATTATTTTCAAATTTGTATCACTGTAAAATGTTTTGCCAAGCCTCAAAGGTCCAAAAATGTCACCAAATTAGTAAATGTTTAGAGGAATATCGCCAGACAGCGAGTGAAACATTGGATGTACCCTATTTCTAGTCTCAGGTTTAAGCAAATCTAGCTAATGTACAGAATTTCACAAGCAAGCCTAGCAATTGTTTGTGAATATTGTAAATTGGCATATTACATTATATTACAATGCACATTTACTTAATGATTAGTGAATTTCTTGCAAACCCTGTCTCAGTCATGATTCTTTTTGCAAATCTAAAAAGGCAAGTTTTGCATACTCGATTCATGATTTCCTAAGAATTTCTTTTACACGTGTAAAGAGCTATGGGCCTCATGCAGTAAGCGTTGATAAGGGAATTATCACCATTTTATAGCCAAAATTGGGTTTGAGATTCAGTAAGCGCCGATAAGTGCTTGATTTCGCCAGGTTTCGGAGCCGATTATTTTGTTATGGCCAGTCGGCTGCCGATAAGCCTGTTTTCGCCACTGATCGCCACTTTTTTAAATCGGCTGGATTCAACAAAAAAAAACAGCTTATCGGGGCTGATCGGCACTACGAAATTGAGATGTTATGGCCAATTTCTCCCGCCAACTAAAGTTGGCAGTTTGGAGGGGAGAACGATCGCTAAGGCTGCCGCAACGGCACTTAGAAAAAAAAAACTTCTGTACATCAATGGAGTCAATGGAGCGGGGACGTATAACAGTATAGTACTGTTTACGTTTCATTGCTCACAATACAAACGTCATTTGCATTACAGTGTGGGGGCATTCCCTGCATTGTGTCACAGCTGACGTGTATTATTTGCATAACATTATACTTTTACATGTTTGCAGCATTTGCGGGTCACATTACTCATCATGTGATGATGTGCCAAGGGAAAATACTATACTCAACTCTTAAAGGAGAACCTCACATCATATCACACATTTTAATGAACTGAGCGACAATTATTTACATGATGTTACACATGTCACACATGTCACACATACACAGTATATTCATCTTCCTTTACATTACACAATGCTTGTAATGTGTCACGCATCTTTAAACGTTCATGTACATCTAAATTCTCATGTTTACATATACTTTTGGGTCCTCCCTATTTTCATGACGTCACTTATTGGACGCTTAATCACATTGCATGTTTACATTGTAACCGTAGCATTACAAGCACTTCAACCTAACTTATACACACATGTACAGTAATTCAGCATTGGGACACCTTTTTAACTCATTCTATACCAACTATCCTCCTTACAGAAATGCATGCATATGCACACGACTATTCATTGTTGTCAACATGTCACAATAACATGCCTAATTACACATGTTACACAAAACTTTTCCCACGTCAATCTCAGCCTTTTTGTCAAATTACATGACTGACTGTTGCGTTCACAAGTGTTACATGCATTGCACATGCAACTATTTATTTGCAAGCAATGTTTCTACAAAGGTTCACGTCACATCATTGCCAAATATCATCATTCCCTGCAGAATACACACAACAAATACTTATAACAAGAACTGCACACAGCTTGCCACAGAAGTACTTTATTATGTTAATGTAACACCTTGCATTTTACTATGTCACCTGACATCATCACATACCTATTTAAAGGACGCCCATTACCTGCTCATTCACAGCTACTCATTTCAAAATGTTGAGATTGTTTAGGAGACAGAGGAACATTCTTTTCTATGACATGCTTGATGATGAAGACAATCATATAGGGCAAGGGAGGGACACACCGAGGGACAGTGACAGTGACAGGGACAGTCACGCGGATACGACAGAGACAGGGAGAGGGACAGGAGATCAGAGGAGAAGACAGAGGAGACAAGTTGTGCCTCGTCCGCGTCTGTACAGGGAGAGAACCCTGTTAGATGGGATGAGTGAGGAGGAGATTGTAAGTCGCTATCGTTTGAGTTCAGCAGCAATCTTAGCTCTTTATCAGGAGTAAGGGGAGATTTAGATTTTTTCACAGCCAGAGGTCGTGCAGTCCCTGGGCTTGTTAAAATGCTGTGCTCATTACATTATCTTGCTTCCGCGTCATACCAGACAACTGTGGGCATAGTGGGCGGGGTCTCGCAATCTACATTCTCGCGGGCCTTAACCCAGTTTCTCTATGCACTCAATAGACGCGCTAGGAATTATATTCATTTTCCTACAGAGGCGACAGAGTGGCTGGAAGTCAGGACTGGCTTTTATAATATAGCAGGGATACCATGTGTGCTGGGTGCAATCGATTGCACACATGTTGCTTTGATTGCACCTAGTCAGAGTGAGCATGTGTACCGCAATCGGAAGCACTACCATTCACTCAATGTACAGGTGGTATGTGATGCCACGATGAGGATAATGCATGTGGTACCCAAATTCCCTGGTTCCAGTCACGATTCCTCTATCCTGAGGAACTCTTCAGTCTTCCATGCGTTCGAAGAGGGACATTTTGAACATGGTTGGCTGCTGGGTGAGTACACATTTACATGTTCTAACACAAAACACTTTTTTATTTAGGAATGTTGCCATTGTACAATTTGATCACTAATGTCAGCTTATGTGTGCTCCATTCATTATAGGTGACTCAGGATACGGAATTAGGCCGTTGCTCTTGACTCCGGTGCTAAACCCTCAAACTGAAGCAGAGGACAGGTACAATGCAGCCCATATATCTACAAGATCTGTTATAGAGAGGACATTTGGCCTACTCAAGACCAGATTTAGGTGTCTGGACAGAACTGGTGGGGCTCTTCTATACAAGCCTCAAAAAGTGTCTGATATTATCCTTGCCTGTTGCATTTTGCACAATGTTGCACTGAGGCACAATGTACAGTCAGACCTAGCTGAGCCTGTGGTAGACGAGCATCCCACCCATGTAGCTGCTGAAAATGAACAAACAGCCAGTGGTGGCCAGACACGCCAGAATCTCATCAATTCATTTTTTTCTTGTAAGTACAAACATATATGTTCCAAGTTCTACTTTTATACTTACATTATGTTATCTTAACAATAATGTTTTTTTATATACCCTTCTGGTAGGACACAGATGAATATGGGTTGCACACCTTTCTTCTCTCTGCTGTGTGCACAAAGGGATGTGGCACCGGTATGTTATTGTTGCACAGGTTATATAATCCCTCTTCAATTTTACTTTAGTTGTGTGTATGTGAATACAACTGGGGTAACAAAGCACTAATATTTTAGCATTGTGTTGTTCCTTATGCTAACACAATACACATATTATGCCCATACTCATTCATGCTTCTAGTATGCTTACATACAATGTTATTGGTGCAGTGTAACATGTACATCCATATGATGTGTACACCAGCCTGATTTACATTTTGAATGTCATGAAATATACATGGTGTTGCACATTTAACACCAAATACACACTTTGCTGTGTTGTTTACGGTACTGAAGATGGCATGTCAATGTTTGCAATTTATATATTGTTCCTTTGCATTATAGGTATATCTCCAGTATGACTGATCATGGTATGTATATTTGCTGACATCTCTCATAAGATGTGCCTACATCAATCTTCCTATAATTATTTGAAGTCAAAACCCAACATATTGGTTTAAACACAAATGTTACATATATGTACTTTCTGTATCATGTATATGCATTTAGCTATTCTTGAGCTTTCATGTGCATTGTATTAGAAAATGATTACTCCCATTTCATCACATTTTATGTATGTTTCCTTATAAATTCCATTAATGTAATATAGAGGTGTTTGGAGACAAGGGGATAACTGTAGTTATTTCTTTACTTACGGGAGATCATTCATCACGGATGAAATTGACTGATCATAAAACTCCATGCATGAATGCCTGCAATCACAACAATGCGTACTACATCTTATATTTAGCAATGTTGGTGTTTTGTAATGCTAGGAATTAATAGTCAACATTAATTTAAATTTGTGACATGTGTATGTATAAGTCACACGTGTGTGGATG
The DNA here is from genome assembly GCF_040206685.1 of Ascaphus truei. Classification (NCBI taxonomy): domain Eukaryota; kingdom Metazoa; phylum Chordata; class Amphibia; order Anura; family Ascaphidae; genus Ascaphus; species Ascaphus truei. The sequence continues at coordinate 45,987,313 of NC_134492.1, forward strand.
TGTCCTACATGTACCAAGTGTTAAACTGTTAACAGAGAAGACAAATTTGTCACTAATGTTACTGTCATTTAGCATTTATAATTTACCAATATGACAATGTTGGTAATATTTTTGCAATATAAATCACGTCACTTCATCATTATCATGATGATAATTATCAAGTATTCTCACAATTGTAACGTCAATCATGTGCACATTAGCATAGACACACTTTGTAAGACAACTGTTTGTGTCTGTATCAATTTGTGTAGGATCCATGTATAACACCGACAAATGATAACACCAGCTTTATTATGGTAGCTTATATCATCATATTGACTATACTATGTATTTTTAGAACGTTTAATAAACACAGTAAACTATAGTTAGTTAGGTTAATGAAATATACACAGAAACGTACTTCATTACATGATGTTGATGTCATAATCAGAACATCATGCATTGTAGGGGACCACAACATCTGGCCAATAACATTATTTGCTACAGTCCCAAACCATTTTATCAACATACCCATGTAACAAGAGATTTTTAACAAGAAATGGCTAGTTGGTTGTAAGTGTCCTTTACATTGGGAGAAGGAGTGGCTCAGTGAGTAAAGACACACACTGGCACTGAGATTTTGAAGCAGGGGAGTCTGGTTCAATTCCCGGTGTCGGCTCCTTGTGACCTTGGGCAAGTCACTTTATCTCCCTGTGCCTCAGGCGGCAAAAAATAAATTGTAAGTTCCACGGGCCAGGGACCTCAGCCTGAAAAATGTGTCTGTAAAGCGCTGTGTACAACTAGCAGCGCTATACATGAACATGCTCATATTATTATTATTATTATTATTGTTACATAGTTTCGACAGTCATACGTTCCATTACACAATAGAATTCACAAATGTGTTAGCAGAGTGGGAATGGTTGTTATATATAAAACACACCATGCCATAAAATGATAGTAGTCATTAAAGAACACTCAATAAAAATTCATGAGGCACTATTTTGCAACATCATTATGTTAATTAAGTGCTTATGCAATATAGGCATAAGGGTATCACATTTTTAATTGTTTGTTAATAAGCGCTGCAAGCAATATAAAATTAGTTCCATATGTAGTATAGTAGTCGGTGGCTCCTCCTCACAATCATCTCATATAAAGGTAGACTCTTCTGAAATCATACATTGATCCGATTGTATCTTCCCCGACATCTCTGAAATACAGCAAACACATGATGGTCAAATATGGCACCTTACTATATATGTATCCGTGACAACGCATTACACAGCTCTATATGATTGTGTACATACACACGTCACTCACTTATATGTTAGAAGTACAAGTGTACATCAGTATGTAATGTTTCTTTAAATTTGTAGCAGGCATAACTATGTATATGATGTGAACGTTGCCTGTATACTGAAAATTGTGCGCGCACATCTTAGTGTGCGCACGCACTTCACGCTTGGCTGCACTAACTGTTAGCGCATGCGCAAAACAAAGCGTACGTTGTGCGTTCAATACATCTTGAAAATACCATTAAACATAAAATCTTTATTTCAAATACAATGAATACGAAACTACATTCGTTCTAAATGAGTACATCTGTATTCTTTTGAAACAGACGTGTTTGGACAGAAAGGACGGCCGATAACACAATGCGCAAATGCAATACGTGTGACGTCATGTTAAACCAGCGTGAAACGCACGCTAACACTCCTCCCACTCAATTAACATTCAGCTAACGCCCAGTTGACGCCTACAAACACTGAGCCGCACACATGACACTGCAGTTACCGTTACTATAACAAAACATGACAGCCAATAGGCTTTGAGGCGCGCACGTCGCTTGGGGGCGGGACTTACATCCGTAATCCTTTTTAAGGACGCCTTGGGCCATGACAAGGGTCCCACGTCATACGTGGTGGACCCGCTTTTAAATGTTGTAGATGTAGCATGATAACAAAACAGGTATGTGTTAGAGTTATGGTAAAATGTTGCTAATATGTTTAAAGTGATAGGAAAGTACGTATATTTATTCCGTCAGCAATGTGTACTACTCTTTCAGGTTCTACTATATTGTATTCGGAAACAATTTGTTTGTGATCGCTACATGTTATGCAGTCTGCTATGTTACGCTGTATCCACGCATTGAAAGGGAAAATGGTGGTTAGAAAAAAAAAAAATATTTAAACGCAGAGTCAACTCATAACGGTTGTTATATTTACCATTCTTCTAGAATTAACTCTTCGTCTGACTGCAACTGGTCGCTCCAGAAATGCAAGGCTTTTTCATCCACGCTTGACCCACCCGCTGAATCCAGTATGACACACATCTCCTTCATGAAGCGCTCATAGGAATCGCCACTGCTTTCTTCAAACAATTGGTCGGGAGGTATGTTCATTTCTTCGGGTACCCATTCCAATGCATTTTCAGCTGAAAGGCTTGGTACATAATCATAGTAGTTATGTTCTTGTACAATGTGGGTTTCAGGAATGGAGGGTGCAGATATTGCAGCAGGTATCGATTCACACGGAACAGTAGTAGCGGATCCATTGCTATTGGCATTAGGAATAAATATGCCTTTAACCACAATATATGTGCCTTCTTTCACGGTGAAATGTTTTTCTTTGGCAATCTTCCAGAAACCATAGTTGTGTTCTAGCTTATCCTGCACACGTTCAAAAAAGTCATTAGTTGATAAAGTGAATGTTATTGAGGAATTAAAATTGCGCGCATGCCGACGGTTTTGGTAATAAGGATATTTTGCTCGAATCAAATCATAGATTTATGCGTGTGCTTGCTTGGTGTCCGCAAGTTGATAAAATTGCTTCTGAAATCATGTATTTATAACCTAAATTCGGATTCATAATTGTCACCAATTCATCAGCCATTGCAGAGTAGCACAAAAGATGTGTGCAGGTATCTGTTCTTTGCTCATCAAAATGAAACTGCTCAATGGCTAACAAATTGCTGTGTTTCCTTTTCAAGGTCAACAAAAGTATAAACTGTAACTCCTTATTTCAAACGCCAATTGGATTTCTAGTTATAATTGCTTGAACATTTGTGGTTTGTGATAGCCGCATGTGGGACAAACATGTATCCTTTTTTTATCTCGTTTCTGAAAACATTACTACACTTTTCATTCAGTAACATTGAGTTTTCTTGCAAAATAACAAAGAGCACTGTGTGAAAATAGTGCTTAGACAGCCATATCAGTAAATACACACACCTGCAAAATGAAATGTTTTGTTCCCACATACATTTCTGTGTGTATTTGAAAGTCTGGTTAAGTCCCTGTCTGCATGAGTTTAAATACGTGTGTATCTATATATATATATATATAAATATATTTCTCTCATAAATATATATATATATATAAAGTGTATATTGTACTATATGTATATTGTGTGTATGTGTATGTGTATGTGTATGTGTATATATATATATATATATATATATATATATATATATATTATATATATATAAAAAATTAAAAAAAAAAATTTTTATATATATATTATATATATATATATAAAAAAATGTTTTTTTTTTTTTTTTTTAAATATTGCTGGAGTACACACAACATATTGATGGCAGTAAGTAGGCCTTGTATGAAACCTATTTAAATGGTGATAAACATGAGTGAATTAAGTAATAAACATTTGTTTGCACCCAATAATGTTAGAGGCTCACACTTAGTATAGTTGTCAAACATTAGGCCTGTATTATTAAAATAGTGTGTTTTCACAAGGAAGCATGAAGTGTATGTTTTTTGTAAATACATCTATACCAGTTTAGATAGTACTATATATACACACACACACACACACACACACACACACAGTGTGTGTCTGTGTGTGTGTGTGTGTGCATATATCAATACATACTACATATATATTAGTATCAATTCAGAGATGTTCTTGAAACAAGAACACATAAATTATTAAAGGACAACATTACAATGGCCACCAAAGGTAAGTAATATTTAACACAAAATCCTGCTGTACACGTACAAGAAAGATGTTTGCAGTTAAATAGGTGCTTTTATAATTGCATGAAAATAATATGCACATGCAATGATTACATCAATTAACACACCCAAATGCAATGTTTTGCTGCAAAGTCAATGGCAGCTTCTCTAAACTTAGCAACTGGCTCCTGGTGGACCATTACTGAACAGACGATTAAAACATAAATATTTATAACACTATTCATTAATTAGGAGTGTTAACATTTCCAAAACTTCACGTGTACAAAAACATACTTGAAAGTTTGGAAACAACACAGTCTTCAGCATACATACAATAGTAATTAGATAATCTGAAGTCAACAAAACAAGGCCAAAGACATATTTTGTGAATTATAACATTTATCTTTTTTGTTCCTTTTGCGAGCGAGTAACAGGCCTGCTTGTTGTCTCTTGAATTTTCCTTTTTCTTTTGCCACCAACTTTAGGCACAACAGAGCCACTTTGAGTGGCCTCTGGCACTTCACGGGCAGGGCTTGTGGCCAGTGACTCACCTACAGGGCTTTTGGGCAGTGACTGTTCACCTACGGGGCTTGTGGCCAGTGACTCACCTACAGGGCTTGTGGCCAGTGACTCACCTACAGGGCTTTTGGGCAGTGATTCACCTACAGGGCTTTTGGGCAGCGATTCACCTACAGGGCTTTTGGGCAGCGATTCACCTACAGGGCTTTTGGGCAGCGATTCACCTACAGGGCTTTTGGCCAGTGACTCACCTACAGGGCTTTTGGGTAGTGACTGTTCACGGACAGGGCTTGTGCCCACTGACACATGTGAGCAAGTTGGTAGACACTGCACAAGTGATGGTTGGTCTGTTTCATGTGTGTCTTGTTTTGTTTTTGTCGCCTCCTTTGTAGGTGTCTGCTGCTGAATTTGTACAGATGGCAGCGGTAGGATGTCATCAGGAACCTGCACAGCAATGTCTGCTACTTGACCGGTAACATTTGGGCCTGGTGAATGAATATCAGATGAATGTGGTGAAAACTGACCTGCATGAACAGATCCTGGCTGTGAGGTGTTGAATTGTGGTACATTAGTCATTCTCCAGTAATTAGCTTGTGTTTGCTGAACAACTAATGCTTCGAATGAGGTGTTGATTTTTTGCAACTGTTTAGGCACTTCAATGAAGACTCTGTGGAGATGTGCCAATTGTGAAACTGTTTCTTCCTGCAGTGCAATCATCCTTTCCAGCACTGTCATCAGGTCAGAATGGCGACGATTTTCTGCTTCCACAATTTTTCCCTCAGAAGCTACAATTGCATCATATGTGGTATTTGCTGGACGTTTTGGCGGTAAAACAGTTTCAATTGGAACCTCTTCATGGTCACTTGCTTGTATTTGTGTGTCTATGGCGGCGGCGGCGGCATCATCATCATCATCATCATCAAAATCCTCTTCATCATGTTCTACATATAAATGTACACATTATTAAATGGCATGTTAATCTCTGCTGTGTTACTATGTAATTGTACTGTGTCATAAGTAACAACTAACATGTTTCCATACGTTTTATAACCTCACATTAAAAACTACCTTGACTTAAGAATAATGTTTCGACTCAGTATGAAATATGAGTGAATGAAAACTTGCTGTAAACTCACAACTCCTACATGATAGTTAACATCACTAACACAATACAAGTTGGCTTACACTTCATTTTCACTGACACTAAGTAATCCTATTTAAAGAAGATGTGCAAAACAAATAATGAACATGACAACATAACATATAGAAGAGCACATATTATATGGCCACCAACTGATACACTCACCTTCTAGGTGTGTTGAGCTGGCTGACCCAGGTGAAGACACTTGTTCAGTCTCAGGTGACACATGTCCTTCAGGGGCAACTATATATAACAATAACATAAGTTTTACATTTACATGTGTAAATATTGAACAAACAGTTATTGTATGTTCTGTATTTATGAGTACCTAACAGCATCATTTCCTTAACCCAAAATGTGTGTGTGAAAGTGAACATAAATAGTTGTAATAACAATGTACATGCCTGTGTACTTAGAACTTTTGAGTTCCCTAACATAAAACATACTATGTTCCTGCAGTAATGCGTGAGGATAAATAGATTAAATTTGAACATAAAAATCATATGTTGTGTAGTGATATCAGTATCATAATGTACATAACTATCATGAGATGACCATTCACAATGGTTATCATGAAGGTGGTCATATTGCACAAAGTGTTGTTTTTGGTAGAGGATATGTGTGGTACATTAATATAAGATGTGGCACACATGAATGTGGCTGTGACTAAACAAGACAACACATGCAGTGTGTGATAATGTGTCGTTGATAGTAGTAGTTCAACTATAGATATGAGTGAACTAATGTGTGACGTACGGTTTGATAAGTAATGAGTTGTTGGGGCATTTAGTAGCTAAAGTGAAGCTTTCAAATGAGTGTGATTAACTTCATTTGTGCTAGTCACGTTGTAATAACGGTATTCCCTTCCCCAAAAAGCCTAATCAGCCACACCTTTCAATGACTTGAAACAGGTGCAAATGGTGTGAACTAAGTTGACCCTAAAATGAGGCTGTAATTAGTGTGTGTGCTGAACCCCACCCCCTCTGTTGAAGTGTATGCTGTGATGAGATATTAATTGCAGCTGCTTTAACACAATGGTAGATGAGCTAAATAGTCGTGTGCAGTTTTTAAGTTATGAAAACAATGACATAAAATATGATACGTGTGCCTCATTATGCTGTCTGTATATGAGTTAAAGTAAAAATGGACCTTTTCATAAACAACTATAGATGTGTTAGTGCAAGTGATGTTTGTAGGCCGTTGCATGCAATATATTTGATGCATGCTTAAAATAGGCAGTAATGTCATGTTTGTCGGAGTAAAATAAATAAAATACACAATAATATGATACATATTTCTGTTCTGTACCTGTAGCTACTAATAATTTCTCATTAACATGTGTTACACATGTGTACTACCCTGTTGTTCCCCATCTTCGCCCACCATCAATTGCTTCCACTGCAGCAATGCATTTTGGGAATTCACATGTAAATGAGCACGCAATGGCACGTGCTATATTAGTTACTGCTTTTAGTAGGACTACAACATATATGTCTATTTTGAGATATATATATATACAGAATCAGACATATACATATATAGATGCAGGTATGCTTATATTGTGAAGACAGTATAAAAAGCAGTGTAACTATGCAAAATAACTGTAAGCAACGACACGCCTAGTACAGTAATATTTCTCACCTGGTGGAAATTGTGAGGGGTAAATTCCTATATCACGGTCACCAGGTAAGCCTTCCACGACGACGGGAAGTAATTTTGCCCGAAGCAGCTCCTCCAATGGACTTAATATGAGACGTTGTGGTGTGGGCCCACCTCCAGTGCCAGTAGCATGCACGCGTTGGTGTTGTATTTTCTTTTTCAATTTGGACCTAATATCATCAAATCTCTTGTGACAACTCCGCTTGTCCCTCACATGATTCCCACACGCATTGACACCAATGACTATTGTGTCCCACATTTCTTTTCTGCTTGCTGAACTTGTCCGCCCTTGAAAAACATATAAAATATATGAGGTAAATTAATAATAATATAAGCACCAGTTTCCTACACTGCTAGCTGTTCCAAGAGATAGCAAACATGCTGTTTTAGGTGTAATATGTGAAGCACATGAGCATTCACTACTAAACCTATACATGTAAGCAAGCTTGCATTCATATTGTATGCAGTTATGGCAAATTGACCGCCTGTGTTTAGTTGTCCTTGTAAGGCATGATAAAAAGCTGTGTTTCCAGACTAATTAACATAGAAAGATATTGTGAACCCATATTTGCATATGAACAAAACTCAGATGACCTAGGATCACATGTATTTGAATAATAAATGTAAAGGTACACTTACCTAGTAAATGTCCATATATACTGTCATAGTGCTCCAGAATGCCAGTGACAAGAGCTGTATTTTCCTGGTCATTGAAGCGAGGATTACGTGGCTTCTCCACACGTTTCTTCCGAGCAGGTTTAGGGTCAGAGCTTGGCTGGTGCTGACTGGACTCTCCTTCTTCCAATGGAAGAGCCTCCAAAAGCTGCCCACCAGCAAGCACGCCACCACCATCCACCCCATCTGCAACTGCGCCACCAGCAGCACTCCCAGCACCAGCACTCCCACTCCTAGCACCAGCACTCCCACTCCTAGCACCAGCACTCCCACTCCTAGCAACAGCACTCACACTCCTAGCACCAGCACTCCCAGCACTCCCACTCCCAGCAACAGCACTCCCACTCCCAGCAACAGCACTCCCACTCCCAGCAACAGCACTCCCACTCCCAGCAACACCACTCGCAGCACCAGCACTCCCACTCCCTGCAACACCACTCTCACTCTCAGCAACATCACTCCCCTGAACAGTACGTTCACTCCGACGCGTACTCGCACGAGTAGCACTCCCACTCCCACCGGCATCACTCTTCCCACGCTTTGCGGGCATACTTCCAGCACTCACAAAAAACAGACAAGAAATGTACAGGCAATCACTCGAAACACTCCCACATATAAAACAAGACAAAGATGTAAACAAAACAACAAAGGACAAAGCTCACCCAATACACAACAAGTCTCTCAGTCAATATGCAAATCTTCAATTGTCCAGCTCTGTGCGTCTCTCTCTCTCTCACTCCCAACAACACAGAGAATGATTAGCAGTACACGTTGCCTTTAAATATGGCGCGCAATCCAAAACATGCTTGTTTCGCCTGATTCAGCAAGATTTGTGATTGGGCAACCTAACAGCACCGCGCCACGCACGCCGATACACCTGTGTGTGATCGGCTAATCATCGTGAGAGTGGGCGGATTTGTTTTCGGGTTGATTTTGAATGTATTCGGCACTTACTGCATACGGAGAGGAAAAATCGCCAATAACATGACTAATCGGTAAGATTGCCGATTTCACATAATCGACGCTTACTGCATGAGGCCCTATATCTGGTTCTGCATCCAGTAACACTAAGACATATTTAATTAACATAGCATTATTGGAAGATGCTACAACAGAGTGATATTAACCCTAAGCTACTGTTTTTTTAATATATTTAACTTTCAGTCTACCGTGCTAATCTATGGAACATAACATCACATTATTGGCCCTCATAATAGAGCTTTCAGCATATGGCCATATGGATATTCAAAACAAGCTTGTAGGTCCATTTCCTGCAATGGCGACTTACATTTTCTACGGCATTGGACAAATCACTTTATATGCATTTGCTTCTGTAGGATGTACTTGGAAACAAGATGGATATCTTAAGGCATCTATCATGGCAATACTGTATATCTTTCTACAGACAGTGCTGACTGGTAAGAGATTAATTTTGAGTGTGTTAAATGTACGTAGCACATACTGTATATTTGTTTTGGTTTCATCAGTGAAGAACACCAGAATTGAATTAATTGAGTCAATTGAAGCAGTTACCTGATACAACAGATTTACTCATTCAAACACTTGCCATTAGTTTAATTTCCGACTGTATCAATGTTCTCACTTGATTTAATGTGACATAAATCTATCTGGTTTATAGATCTACATCAAGCATAAGAAACTTTGTTTCTAAATTCTATACAGTACAGTATATGGATGTTAACAGGTTGGAAAATAAATACTTAACACATTGCAAGACAAGCAGTTTGGGGTGTTGATTCATTGTCCCCATGGGTGTCTGTTTAACTGCTGAGGATTGCATTGCTCTTGTTTATAAATTCCTTCTACTCATTACTTAATTACATGTTAAATGTTGCCAGTCTGCAGATGTCCACATTGTTATACAAATATAGCAGATGTTTTTACACCAGCTAACATGAGTTGATGCACATAATAAGGTGTTAATTAACACATGTTCTCATTAACCATTGTTTTCAGTTGCACCACTGTTCAATAATGCATCAGCGTTAAAGCAATGCATTGCATTAAAGGGTGCAAAAAGTCTGCAACATGTGTATGTTACGCGACACCCAAAGAAACAGTTTAATTTGAAGAGTCCTCTCACAATAAAGTACCATACTTTGTTCACACATTATTTTCCATTTTGAACACCTAAACAGATTTTTTACAGTATTGAACTTGTTTACCTATACCTCTTTAGCTGGGTTCACAGAGAACTAGACTACACATTCTTCTGAGTTTAATAAGAGCCAGATAAAGTATTATCTATAGTATTTTAATGCTTAATTAATAAGGGTTGCTGTAATAACATCAGGTGCAATAGTCAGGAGGCATACAGAATAGTAGAACGTGTCACTTGGGTATCTACTACACTTTTTTTCTTCTGAATTAAGAAAAGGGAATTGTGGTAGGAGTTGTATTTCAAAATGTACAATACAGTATGAAATGTGTTATATAGCTCAACGGAAATTTGGACAGTAATAGCACATTCTAACATTTTAATCTTGTAAAAAATTGCATATTTTGTACGTTAATTAGGTTGTTGAGGTCACTTAGACAAATATTACATGAGATTAAAAAGCTAAGTTTATAAACACAAATGCTGTCATTGTGTACAATTAACAACAAACCTAACACAGAAATGATTGCAATATTCCAACAACACATGCAGCGGCCGTTATCCGATCATTTCTCTGAGTCATTTTCGTAAAGTCTGCTGTAGTCCACACGGCTTTCACTTGTTAATCATCCTTGAAGGCTGCCAATCACACCTCCGTTTACCGTTGTTGATTTCCTTGATTACCTGGGTCCTGATGTGTTTTGTGTAGTTCTTTGCGTATCCACCAGATGGCAAAAGTGAATCCCTTTGCAAAGACTATCCAGTGACTAGAGTGTAGTCAATGTGCAGGTGTTAAAAAAAAAAACAGATAAAAATAGTGCCAACTACAGTGATCCATTGTAAATTGACCTTGGTTGCTCAAGACGCTGAGACATTATCAAATTTAGGGGTTTAGGAAATTAAAATCTCAAAAGAGAATGTTTTGGCCATATTCTACCTTGCTACAGTATGCCTGCACAATTGCTGAATGTACATACACTGAACAACATGTCAAGTCCTTAAACTAGATTTTCTCAACCCAGGGGGAGCATGTGGGAGAAAACACAACAAAAAAACACACTAAGTGCAGACTGGAATGTACAGGTGTGAGATGATTGTGATGCTTGGCCTCTAAGTGCTGCCTACTCACAGGATGTAGGTAGGATATGTATAGTGGCGTGATCAGTAGAATCTGGTGGGTCCCTCTGAGTAAACACAGGAGGTGGCTGGAACTGGGGTATCATTAGCAGGTGTACATGGAAAGATAAAAACAGACCTCCATGGTGCAGATCAATGGTATACAAAAAACTTTATGAAAGGATATAAAATGTGCACTCACAATATTTAAAAGCAAAATAAGCGTTTTTCACTATATAAGTGATGGGAGGGTAGGGATGGTTGCCTCAGCTCACCGCACCGCCGATATCCTGGATAGTTCTCCTCCGCAGGCTCCCTGCTACACCCAGGCAGTGTGGGGATCTCCAGCTGCGGTCGATTTTCTTTGATATCACTATTTATGAGTTATATATATTCACTGTAATTTAAGTGATCACTAGCACTTAATTAGCGCCAGTTTTTTTCACCAATCACGTTATCACAAGTCCTTAAACTAGACCTGACTCTAGTTATACATATTTAATTTTTACGCAATTAATGCTGGAACAGATAAGAATGTGACTTTAGGAGAGATATATGGCTATATCATTGAAAACTATGATTTCTTCAAATTTTCACTGAACCACTGTAGGTGGAAGCATTCGATAAAGCAAACTTTAACTAATGATGATTGCTTTTTTCGCACAGCCCCTCCTCCGGGAAGTACAATTGGGTATTGGTCGGTGCTCCCAGCTTTTGCCGGTATGTTTGCTCATGGTGACTTCAAAAGGAGAAAGGTCGGTTTTAATCCATTTAAGATTCGTACTTCCCGATCCTGCAATGTACCAACACCGGCATACCAATACTGTTGAAATCGGGCCGACCATCACTGAAAACCTGGTGAACCGCAATCCTTGCTACCTGGCCCCGCCTGATTACCAGCTTCAGCAGACACCCTGTCAACTATAATGCAGACTGCATGAGTGACTTCAGCTTGTATGCACAATACACCTCTGACATTGGCCCATCTCCACCTGGTTGGCAAAGTTTATAATGAATGAGTTTATAATGAAGGTAAGTATAATGTACTATACAGTATTAACTTTAATTCCCAATGACACACAGTAGTGTATGCTTGCCATATCAATGTTTGTAAACATGTGCGCACTAGAGCGTGACTTGACGCATTAGCACAACTGGAATATACACTGGCGACACACTTTATTCGAGCTCGGCTAGTCCCACGAATTCGGGTATACCCGGGTGTATTGAGGTTTGTGACTGTTTTCTGCCCGAGTACATTGGGTTATTTTCCAGGCAGGGATTGAAGCATTTTATTCCCGCTGGCTGCAATACTGCACAGTATATATATATATACTGCATTACAATTCATGAATTTATGCCATCTGGTAGACACGCGAAGCATTGCAGCCTATTAAATCCTAATCATTATCATTTAACAGATCAGCCGCCTGTCAGCCAGGCATGAACCCAGGCTGGGAAGGCAAACGCAACGGGGCTTGTCAGAGGTGAGGAGCGGCGCATTCCAGGTATCTGCCAGGTACATACTGGGTATTTGCTCGAATAAAGTGTGTCGGTGCAGTATAGCATAATTTTTTCCCCCAGAAAATAAACTGTGAAATTGAGCGTCAAAAGATAAGGATGAAGTTCGATGGAACTCTAATATCGCTTTTTTTAAAACGTTGCCTTTTTTCTTTTATACAGTCAGTATTACCAGCTTCACGCTTTTAAAACTTTGCCGCACTATTATTTTGGACAACACACTATGGACTGTACAGTATATGATTGATTCAATTACATGTCATAACCTGTAATAACATTTCACACCGAGATGTTCCTTGCTTTTATTCCACTTCCTTGATAATGGAAAATATTATGTGATGCATTTTTCATATTTAATCAATTGTAACATTTATAAAAATATCCATTGAGCATTGTGAATCGCAAAAAAGAAAAGAACCATCAGTCAATATTCCAAAGCTTTATAAATTGACTCAAAATAACAATATCACATAAAATACATGAATTAATAAAAAAGATCATATAGATCTGTAGACCCACACAGTGTATGCACAATGCTGAATTCTCTGTTCAAAACCCACAGAACTACAACTAAGTAAGTACAGGATGCAGAGGATTGTATTACTGCTTACATATGAAGGAGAACGCCCCCAGTGCTAGACCGCTGGGTATCCGCAGCAGGTTGGACTTCCGTCGTCACGTCTGCTCCCCGCTGTGGCTGGTGGTCTCATAAATTCCTTGATCTCCTACAAGTCATCCCTGGATATGTATTTAAGGCATCTTTAAGATCTGTATCAGCTCCCAGGATGTGCCAATGTTTCTGAAAAATAGATTTAGCACAATCCCATTGTTCATTGAAAGTGCCAATAAATCTTATTGTGTTGGGCTCTGTAGTTGGTATTTTATCCCTCAATAGGACATCTCTTGGGGTACTTTTCGCTCTTTTATAGGCCCTCTTAATGGTGTTCATGTTGTAGCCATGGGCTTTAAACCGTTCTTTCATGAACACGTTCTGAGTTTCAAAGTCAGAGCTCGTAGTACAATTGAACTTTAATCGCAAGAATTGGCCAACGGGGATGCCTCGTATCAAATTGGGGGGGGGGGGGTGATGACTATTGGCCCTTAGAACACTATTGGTTGCTGTGCTCTAATGGAAGATTGTGGTTGTAAGGTCCCCATTATCTTCCTTCGATATCGTGAGGTCAAGGAAGGAGATTTGTTCTGGACCAATCTTGTACGCTAGCCTTGTTGTCATTATTATTAAGTGTGTTAATGAAATCTTTAAGTAACTCCTGGGGACCATTCCATAGTAAGAGCACATCGTCAATTAATCTGTACCACATATCTATGTGGTTTTTGTATCTCTCCATACCTTCTTGGAAAATGAGTTCTGCTTCCCACCAGTCCAGGTGAAGATTTGCATAGGACAGGGCACATTTAGTCCCCATTGCAGTGCCCTGGGTCTGGTGGTAAAGGATTTTATTAGACAGAAAATAGTTTCTCTTAAGTACAAAGGATAGTAGCTCAAGGACAAAGTCATTGTGATTGCTAAATTGGTTGCCTCTTGTATTAAGAAAGTATGATACAGCCTTTATCCTGATGTCATTGGGTATACTAGTGAACAACCTCTCAACGTCTAGGGATACCAAGATTGTATCTGATGTTACGTTTTCAATCTTACGGAGGATGTCCTTGGTTTCCCTAAGATGTGAGGGTAAGACTGTAACAAAAGGTCTTAGTATGTGGTCGACATAATCACTGGCATGCTCAGTTAAATTCCCAATACCTGATACTATTGGTCGACCAGGAGGTGGTAGCTTCCTTTTATGTATTTTGGGCAAGCTGTAAAATGCGGCAATTTTGGGACACCTGACTAAGATAAAGTCTTTTTCTTTAGGGGTGATAACTTTTTTGAGAAACCCTTCATTATGGATAGCACCTAATTTGCTGTTGTATTTAGTGATTGGATCGCCATTGAGGATTTCATAGCAATTTCTGTCAGATAAGAGCCTTTCGTTCTCTATGTAGTCCTCACTTCTGAGGATCACCAGGTTTCCCCTTTATCTGATGGTTAAATAATTTCCCTATCCTTCTCTAGTTCTTGGCGTGCTGCTAGTTCAGGTTTACTCAGATTATTTTTCTTGAATTAGGGGGGTTCCGGGTGGCCTCTAGACCTTTAGTGACCAAATCTACAAAGACTGCTATGCTGAAACATTAGTCTGATGGAGGAATGAACTTGGACTTGGGGTGTAATAGTGTAAATGGACCCTCATCTAAGGTTCTGTTAGATTCTTCCATAAATCCCATCAGTGAGTTCAAGTTCTCACTGTCTAGATCGTCAAAGGAGTCTAACCCTAAATTGGTGGCAATGTTTTTATCTCTTCTCTTGAACATCTTATGCAGCTGGAGTTTTCTTGCAAATAGGTTAAGCTCTTTAACCCATTCGAAGATGTCAATTTTGCAAGTTTGTGACAAGGATAGTAATTTTAATAGGACACTGATGTGATGTTCACTAAGATCGCGATCTGTAAGGTTAATAATTTGGCTTTTGCCTGACTCCCTGTTAGGATGTATGTCCTGTCCTGTTATGTTCCCCTTATCTACTGACGTCTCATTCCTCTTGATCTCCTGTGTTCCCATCCCACTCAGTTCCTTCCTACTCTTTTCCCCCCTTCTTGTCTACCTCTGCCTCTGTACAAATTTAGAGGCCTGATATCTTCTAAAAAACGATTTTGATCTTGATATCTTTTTTTGCATATGATGTTTGGTATGTTTTGGTACATTGTCCTCCTCTACATCTGATGCTTCCCATTCTGTTTAGGACTCTTGGACCACCTGTTGTGTAGTTTTATTCGTGTTTTTGAGTTGATACAGTAGATATGTCCCTCTTTGAAGTCTTTCTTATCTCTCTGAAACTTACGATATTTTCTTTCTTTCAGATCTTTTGTGACTTTATCGATATTCATTTGAAGTTTCTTTTCCAGTTCTATGAATTCAGCGTGATTGTTCCATTTATCTACTTCGATTAGTAGTTGTTCAACTTTAGGGTTTTGTGTTTCAGTTGAGAAGTTTGATAACCCACAAGTAATTGCATGAGCTCTGTGAGGTACTGTGTTTGTAAAAAAAATTATCATTATGAAAAAGAAAAACTGAATCATGATATAATAATAGGTATTATATTCAGCATACATTTCTGTGGTGGGAAGGCAATATAATGCATACCATTTTTTTTTTGTAAAGTGCAAAGTACAGCTGTGGGCACTACATAAATAAAGATATACATACATAGACATTGAGCTATATTTACTAATCAGTGCTGTTCCATTAGACACCTTATAGACCATTCAAGAAAAGTGTTCTATGGAATTCACTGATCTTCATAAAACCTATTTATTACAATAATTGATTGCAAGAGGGAATAGAGATATCTATGTTAAAATAAAGTGTTCTGTGTGCTTTGGCAACTGTATTACTTTCCTTTAGCAAACCTGTCTCATTATTTTGACTTTCAATTTACTTACTTGGTTGGTTATCGTGTACTCTCCTCTTATACAATGTTGCATCACATTTGAAAAAAAAGAAGAGTATATTGTAAACACTGTATAGTAGAAATAAACATGTGTATAGTGAAGTGATTGATACATTTATTTTCAGAAAATAAAATATCCAAACCACTGCACCTACTGTATACAGTACATTACAAAAATGACAAAAAACTGAAACAAACATAAATATTATTTCATGCTCTCTCTCACTCTCTTGTGCTCTCTTGCACTCTCTCTCCCTATCTCTCTCGTGCTCTCTCACACACTCTCTCTCGCGCGCTCTCTCGCTCTCTATATATACACAAACACACACAAAGTGTATATGTATCCATTTCAGTGATTGCTGTATAGCACAATACTTATATACTGCCTATGAAGGCATTAATAGAAAAATATTGTGACAGGTAACTACTAATAACAAAGCATGGAGACACTAATGTACATGCAAACTTTATTAAGCTTTTGATTTTCAGCCCAGTTACAGTACTTTAGATGAAAAAAGTTCAACCACCACTCATTTTGTTAATCAGAAAAAAAATGAAATTTAATTACAGGTGATTTTATTGCATTTATTTTTTTTCTCCAGAATGGTTTTCTTCCAGCTCTCCAACTGAGAAACCATTCAGTGTGCTCAGGGGATCTAATTATATTAAGAAATTAACATTCCTGGTGGGCTGTAATAAGCACAGTTCATTCCACAAATTTAGCAATGTGAATCTAAGGCCTACAGCTGTGTCTGGCTTATTCTGGGGGCATGTAATGCATCGTCTGGTAATATCCTTTTGCTAAACATTTAGCACTGCTGGAAAAGGAACAGATGATACTTGTGTGAAGTAATAGTTTCATTAATGCTGATCTGTAGGGGTCACAAAGATAATGAAGGGGCCAAGAGGATAATGATCTTTTACATAATAAACACCATTTATTACAATATGTAACTTAGTCAGCATAGGAAGTTTGTTTTTCTATGTTAACCTTTAGTTAATCGAACTACTTGATGGAAATGATTTCCCGGTTGAAACACAGATGCATTTACAATACAAAATTCATACTGTACTAGTAACAATGGGACAGTGTATAGCACACAACTCAATCTATGGCATGAATGATCAAAGCTGTAAATAAGTAAATTATTACATGTGGCCAGGTCCCCCCTGGGTCCCCTTTGTCCCCTTACCTTCTGGGCTGCTGAGGGTGGCAGCGGTGGTTGGGAGAGTGTGCAAGGTAGGGAAAGTTGCAGACAGCCAGGAGAGGCGACTGGGTCGCTGGAGGTCCGCGGCAGCTCCCTTCACAGGGTGCTGCCATCTTGAATGTGTGCTCGCATGTGCAGAACAGATCACGCATGCGCAATGATACCCAGAGATATGGTAGCCATCAGAGGAGCTTTGCGCATGCACAATGGATAGTGCAAGCGGCGGCCAATAGGGAAGGGCTCTGCGCAGGGACAACATGTCCCGTGAGCCCCTGGGACATATGTCAAGTGGTACACAACAGCCAATAGGGCTCCCAGGTTTCCCTGCAACAAGATGGATACATTTGGCGCGCTCAGACCTCGCGCTTCAGTCAGAGCTGGGACACAGAAGGGTGAAGGTATGTGTACAGGGTGCCAGTGGCCCCTGCACTAAGCCAGAGACCCCCTTATAGGCCCCAGCTAGGCCCTGACTCCCCCATAAGCTTGTGGCTGCTACAGGGACAGGCCCAATAGATAGGGACACTGCCCCTGTAGTTGCAAAGTGTCAGGGACACAGTGTGGCACCATGCAGTATCTGCGGCTTGTGTTCTGGGACCAGACAGCCACCAAATTAGGGACTCTCTTCATGGTGGGACACTTCAGCGGGAGTCCACCCCACGCAGAGGTGGAGGCTTTGCTGACAACGACGTTGCTGAATCAGCGGTTTCCTGTTTGCCCTTCGGCCATACCTGGGTGCCGGAGCACCTTTGCAGGTACCTCAACAAGTGCACCAACAACAAAACTCTTACTGTTGACAGTGCTGTCACACACACATTGGATGGGTTGGCTCCTGTGGACACCAGGTGGTTAGGTGCCCAGTACACAGTTTTTGGGGGGGAAAAACCACCAGGGTGTGGACAAAGTGGTTGGGGGCATTGTGAGTTTACAGCCGTGCGAGGCAGACAGTTCATATGTTATTCAGTCATATATATGTTCTTATCTGATGTTCAGTAAACCTCTAATATATATATATATATATATATATATATATATATATATATATATATATATATATATATATATATATATATATATATACAGTGGTCGCCAAATCACCAAAAAATCTACTCGACGAACAAAAAAATCTACTCGCCACCTAGTACCACACATGTGCTGCTTGGGCCAATAGGAGCTCGCCACAATGTTAAATCCACTTGCCCAGGGCATGCAAATGTATAGGTTTGTCGAACACTGTATATATATATATACACAAGTGTGTGCATTGTATTGGGTCCTGTGCAAGGGGTATCCAGCATGCTAGGATCCTTCACAGGTGGAGGTGCTGTCACCGGACAAACCATATACACTCCAGGCTCCCTGCAGCAGAGGATCAGGCCTCCTGTGAGCCTACAGGTAACAGCGCACCATGCGTAGTCACCCTAGACACAGAGGAAAGGGGGCTACATACAGATAAAAAGGACCTTGGGATTGCATAATTACACTGCCTGGGCACTGAATGGGCATCCATGTTCCTTAAAATTAAGTGGATGAGAAAGGACATAACAAATCTGTGCTTCCACAAGCCCTTTGCCTTTTATGTTCTCTAGTTTATTTTTCACTTTATTTTTTCTTCAGTCAAATATACTGTACCCTTAAGAGGAAGCAGCCATCTTTGATTTGTTGTAAAAAAACAATGGTCAAATGAGTTTGAGCTTTGACTGGGGCATATTATAATATAATGTGGCTGTTACTACAGTAACTTACATATCCAGTCTTTCTGAAGAAAAAAATAATATTAATATGCTTGGAGCTCATCTAATTAGCTAAAGAATGTAAAACTGCATTTATTTTTAACATTAAAACATTGTTTTATTGGATAGTTTGGGGTGAGACCTCTTTGGACTTTGGCAAAGGGTATGTACAGTATAGAAGACATCACCGCTAACACAATTCATGGGCTTACCCCCTTCCTCAGAGGGGCTATTCTAAGAACTGAGGGGATCACCCTAACATATAGAAATACAATCACAAGAATACATTTTGAAATTGCAGTGAACACTAAAGCCTATCAAGTCTTAGAAAGGTATTCACTAAACTGTTATAGTGTATATCATTATTAAAATACAAGCCCATTTATTTTATTGGTGATAATGTACAGTATATGAACCTGCAATAATCAAAGAGACTAAAGTATATTATAATATGTCCATAACTCTCAAGGCCTCTGTTACTTAAGTATATAAAAAAGGCAATTAATTTCTGGCAGTAGGTCACTATTAGATGTCTTCATCATAGAGACTATGCAGCATTTTGTTTCTTACATTTGATGCACATCTCCTAAGAATCAAGGTTAATACAACCTAAAACTTCGTAGAACTTGACACCAAGAGAAATGAAAACGGTACCAGTTGTAGTACAGATGTTGATAAATCACAGTAACTAATGTGCTGACTATATCCTCCACCAGCTCCTCCTATAGCCCCTCCCCAATCAAAGCAAAATTGATGGAAAGCACCATGGGATTCAATATGCACAGATGAAGGGTATCCACTGCAATGTCGCATTAACTGCGGTTGACTTGAATGGCTGTTAACTCAGAATCACAGTACGATATCCCCTATAGGTACTTAGTGAACCTCCCCTACTGATTCAATCCAAGTTTGCAACTTTTAATACATCTCGCCAGAACTTAAAGGGAGGTAGAAATACAAAAGGCTGCTCTACTGTACAATACTGTATGTGCAACGGAAAAGTTTAATGAACCACTCCAATGCCAGCGTGGCAATGTTTTGGCCCGCAGGTCTTGCTTAGGGATAATCAGTGCTAAGCTAAGTAGATGCAAGATTGTATCATAAAGTGGCGAAAAGCCGGTGTACTTTACTGACTTTGGAAGTCTGATTCAGTGCTTAGCATATACTGTAAACGTGACTGTCACTCAGCTATATTTCTCTCTCTGTTGATCTTATTACTCTTTCATTTTCTTTTTTGGCAGAAAGTATTTCATTTTTTTATATCTTACATTTTTTAAACAAATGGTGTGAATCTTTTTATGGCCACACACTTATAATTTTAAAACTCTCCTCCCCCAAGGTCATTCTATAGCTTAGATACAGATTTCTGCGGTATTAATTCTTTGGAATTATCTGGATATGGCTATTATACTGTAGCTATCTGATAGTAAATAACACATAAGCTGCTGTTCCAAACATGTTATAAAGACCTATTTTGTATGGAAATGTTGTAATTTTTTAATTAATTGTAAAGTTTAGTGCAGGTGCAACCGGTGAGTTTGGAGGAGTTATTGAATGTAAAATGATCATGTAAAGCACACATAGCACGTGTACTGCACACGTTTAGGCTGAGTGGCAGGAGGGGTTTATAAGAATATGAATGACATGGGAGGGGCCTCATCCCACATGGTTCCCCCAGCGTAGTGCATGATACGACTGCTATCCCTCCCTTTTGTATTTTTCAACAGGTTAGTGTTAGGACCTGCAAAGGTTGGTCATGTCTTGACGTTGGCTTTCAGGCTTATAGCACTTTGGCCATGGATTTAACCAAATGACCCTTGTTTATGAGAATATTATTATTGAAGTATTTAACTACAGTATATACCAATTACTATATATTTTGTCATAATGGATGTAGCTTTGGGCTTTTCTGGAGTTCTGAAATACTGTAAGGTTGCCTGGCAGAGGGTGTGGAAAATGTATAAATATAATATTTAAATAAAGCTGTGGCCTTGTTGTTCCACATATTGTCAACTTATTTGAGGAATGTACAATTGGTTGTTATTATTTGCAAATAAATATCCAGAAACTGGGATATTTTTCAGAGATAGTAATAACTTTAAATGAACCATACACATTTAAGTAATAGTGTTCGTAGAGCTTTCAGAATCTCACAAATCTAATTTTTTAACACGAAGAAGAGACTTGTGATTTAAAACTTAAAACTTAAGACTTAAAACTCTCTACACCTGCATAGAAGTGCACAATAGAAAAAACAGACTGTGTGGTGCTCTAAAACATAGACTCAGCAACTTCAATTCTAAATTGCTATGTGCTGTATCCTCGAAGTATCCCACGTATTGATGGTGACCACCTATAACATAAACACCTAATTCCACCAGGTATCAATAAACTGGAAGAGTATCACCTTAGATAAGTAAATACTCACACTAGCTAGTGTCCAGCCAAAACAGGTGGTCCTCCAGGGATTAAATCTTCATAGGTGTGTGCATCCGGTACTCCACAGCAAAGGCAGGTATCCAGGAAGGAGAGTTGGAGCACTACTATATAAAATAAATTGCTAGCGAGTGTGTCCCAAAAATTAGAGGTTTATTGGGTCAGAGCATGGCAAACAAGAAAAAAATGAGCCCTCAGGCCCCCACCAACATGTTTCGAGCTTCCGCTCTTTATCAAGGTGTACAATGATCTGATAACCCCTCTTACCTAATATAGTATCTGTTTCCCGCCAATCGTCCCGCCAACCCGTCGCTCAGTCGCGTCACACGCGACGCGCCATGTTTCCAGAGCGCGTCACGAGTACTGCGCTCCACGCCGGGTATAGCGGTGACGTCAGCGCGTCTAAGAACAAAACAAGCTTTATTAACAATGTAAACTTAACAAACCTAACACAAATTAAAATAACTTTATTAGTCTACTAAAACATAATGTATACAATAACTATAATTATAAACATAGAAAATTTAAATAAAATCGATTAAAAAACAAACAAACAAGGTTTATAGAGAAAACATTAATCGTGACAATTTTAAAATCATTAAATTGTGAACATATGAACCCTCATATTCCTATATATATCAGAAGATTCCATTCTACAACAAGCATATACATACAAGAATTGTTAATCAATTTATTCATTTCATCAAGGGTAATGACAAAAGAATAATCGATACACATGCTTGTTCAAATAGTAAATTCTATACATATATATATAAGTCATATTATTAGGGTATGGACATGGGGTTCACATGTTTCAGATCATATTCTTAACCATTATACAGAATTGAGGATGAATATCTTAAGATGTAACCAATTTGACATAGTAATCCCATTCATTCAATAGCACTTATTAGTATATTATTTAATCATTATACAATCAAATATCAAATATAAAAAATGATGTTAGATGGAAATAGAATAAATATACATAAAGATATGAATTTGTAATTTATGGATTTACAATACAATTCATTAGATATCAATACTTAATTTTAGATATGGGTTTAAATCCCAATCCGTATTCAATCCATAAGGGATCCTAGTGTTCAGAGTAAAAATCCAAAAGAGTTCCCTTTTGTCCAGTAGTTCCAACCTATTACCACCCCTATATGGTATTTCAATATGTTCAATTCCTCTAAATTTTAATTTAGTAACATCTCCATATTTGCAGGTAGTAAAGTGTTGGGATACCGGGTGTGTGAGATCCTTAAGTTTAATCAACCTAATATGTGCTCGCATTCTGGCCTTCAATGCTCGTGTGGTACGTCCCACATATTGCTTACCACATCCACAGTCCAATAAATAGACTATGAATGTGGTATTGCAATTTATGAAGGATTTTATAGTGTCTGTTTGTCCTGTATTAAAGGATATGAAATTAGATGATTGATCCAAAAACGTACAGGAGATACACTTCAAACATTTGAAACAGCCTTTTGGGAGACTAACCCCATGTGTTTGTTGTTTAGATGTAAAGAGACTTCGAGAAACATAATTTGCAACTGTTTTAGCCTTTTTAAAGACGAAACGTGGGCCCTCCTGGTATACTTTCTTCAGTAAGGGGTCTGCAGATAACACATTCCAATGTTTCCTCACAATCTCCTTAATACTATCAGTTTGAACATTAAATTGTGTTATAAAAATTGGACTATTTGAGTCCCATGTATTCTGTTTTGGATTCCTTTGTTTATTTAAGAGATCATCCCTATTCATATCCTTAACTTCAGTAAATGACCTTTCAAGATTTGATTTTAGATATCCCCTCTCCTCAAATCTTTTTAAGAGTTCATCTGATTGAATCAGAAAGTCCTCCTCATTGGAACATATCCTTTTTAACCGGATGAGTTGTCCTTTGGGTATTGAATTTAAGAGGGGTTTTGGATGGCAGCTGTCAAATCTTAGATATGTGTTACGTGAGTTTTCTTTCCTATAAATATTTGAACCAATTTTCATGTGCATATCAATAAATAAATATAGATCAAGATATTGAATATGGTGAAAATCATAAGTGTAAGTGAATTTTAAATTGAAATCATTATGATTAAGGTGATTAATAAATAATAAAAGTGACTCCTCCCCTCCATTCCAAATAAATATTAAATCATCCAAGAATCGTCTATAAAAGGTGATAAAATGTCGATAAGGGTTGTTATCTCCAAATATGTGGACCGACTCCCACCAACCTAAAAATAGGTTGGCATATGATGGAGGAAAGCTGGTACCCATAGCGGTTCCACATATTTGGAGATAAAAAGTGTCATCAAACAAAAAATAATTATGTGTTAGTAAAAAGTGTATACAGGCATACCCCGCATTAACGTACGCAATGGGACCGGAGCATGTATGTAAAGCGAAAATGTACTTAAAGTGAAGCACTACCTTTTTTCCACTTATCGATGCATGTACTGTACTGCAATCGTTATATACGTGCATAACTGATGTAAATAACACATGTGTAACAGGCTCTATAGTCTCCCCGCTTGCGCACAGCTTCGGTACAGGTAGGGAGCCGGTATTGCTGTTCAGGAAGTGCTGACAGGCGCATGCGTGAGCTGCTGTTTGCCTATTGGGCGAATGTACTTACTCGCGAGTGTACTTAAAGTGAGTGTCCTTAAACCGGAGTATGCCTGTACAATCCAAAATAAAAGCTCTCTGTGTAAGTGATAAAGTGGAGTGCTCCAAATAAGTGTTGACAGCTGCCATACCATGTTGATGAGTTATAATGGTATACAAGGAGGTCACATCCAGTGTAACCCAGATGTAACCCCCTTTCCAATCAATACATGTCAATTTATCCAAAAGGTCACCACTGTCTCTGATATGTGATGGTAAATCATAAACAAATTGCTGCAAATAATAATCCACATATCTAGAGACACCATCTCCCAAAGATCCAATACTAGCAACTATTGGTCTCCCAGGAGGGCAGACCAAAGTTTTATGGATCTTTGGGAGATGGTGAAACACTGGAATAATGGGATGTGTCTCAAAAAGAAATTCACACTCTTTAGGATCAAGAACTCCCAAAAGGGAGCCCTCTTCTATGAGTAACCTGAGTTGTTTAAGGAACATTGGGGTTGGGTCACCACGTAGTACAGAGTATGATAAACCATCTGACAATTGACGGATAGCTTCTTCCCTGTATTGTGTTCTACTCTGCACCACGATGGCTCCCCCTTTATCTGCGCTTTTAACAATCAAATCTTTATTATTTTTCAATTTGTGTAAAGCCTCTTTTTCAATCTTGCTGAGATTATTAATCCTGCTCTGTAGAGGAGACACTTGAAAGGTGTATCCTCTAGAGAGAAGGATCAAGTCCCTCTCAACAAGTTTCTCGAATGTCATGAGGTAGTGTCCCTTCATATGTTTGGGGAAAAATACTGATTTCTTCTTAAAACCCGACTGTTGTCTACCTAGAACATTAGAAAGATCAATAGTATCCGACATTTCATTTTCATTCATTAAACTGTTCATGTCGTGTAGACAACATTGTTCTTTAAATGTCAGGGCAGGGGGTGATGGATCTGGGCCTAGAGATAATTCTGTAAGCTCCCCCATACACAAGGGAGTATGTACTCCCTGAGTAATAGGACCGCTCGCGTCATCATCTCCATCCCTCCCATCATCACCAATCCTATCCCCTCCATCAAAGAATCTTTTGAGGGTTAATTTTCGAACATATTTATTTAAATCAATAATAACATCAAACAGTTTAAACTTCGAGGAAGGTGCATATTTGAGTCCCTTGTCCAATACAGAGAGTTCTGCCTGTGACAAAGGAATGTTAGTTAAATTAATAACCCCTGTATTTTCAATCAAGAGTTCTTTTTCCTCTTTGAAGGATTTCTCTTGCTTTCTTTTCTTTCCTCTTCGTGTGTGTTTGTACGCTCCCGGTTTTTTGAAGAACCAAAATATGTTTTAGGTTGAATTTCCTTACTCCTACTGTTGTTTTCCTGAAAGGTATGTCCTGGATTAGTAGGATCCCCTCTGGTCTCTCTAGTTTCCCTCTGGGTTCTGGGATTTGATTGATCTCCATGTGAGTTACTTGTGTGGGCAAATGTGTCGTTATCCGAAAAATCAGATTCCCCACTTGTCGTTTGTGAAAAGGAAATATTTTTCTTGAGAATAGACTTTTGTTTATCCACATAATTCTTTTTAGGTGTAGAAGAATTATATCTTTTTGTGGGTGCCGGCCTCTGCCACACATAGACCTGATTACGTAAATAGTCCTGCTTGTCTCTCTCAAATTTTGTTTGTTTTTTTAACATAATTTCCTTCTCCATGACTTCAATATTAGTAGATAGTTTCTCATCCAGATCATTAAATCCCTCCATTTCAATGAACTGACGTAAATCCTTTTGCAATATCTGTATATCTTTATCTAATTGCATCTTTTCCTTTGTTTTAAGTTGTATAATTAAGTCCATAAGTGCAAATGAACAACAGTTGAGGGTGTCCTTCCAATCATTCTCAAAGTCAACATTAATAAACCCAAAAGTGGGAGTTTTTTTAATTCGTAATCCTCTTGGGATCCTTTTTGTTCTTATATAGTTTTGTAACGTTATAATGTCCCACCATGTGCGTACTTTTAATGATAAGAGTCTTTCCAACTTTGTAAACTGTATCTTTAGGTCAGACAAATCCTCACAAACAGATTCTACCGTGTTATCAAATACTTGCTCTGCTTTCTTTGCTCTCTTTGAGTTATCTGAGCAGCAAAATGCGTATTGTGTGAAAGTCTCATTTCCTTGATCAGTATCATCCTCAAAATCTGTATTATTCTGATCCATAGTAAAACCAATAAAAAATACACAAAAAATCCAAAAAATATATGTTTGTATATGTGTATAACATATAGGGTATATCACACTCTCTAAAGCAATAACTCTAGAAAATATAACGGTCCATGTGAGCTACCTCACAGATATAGATGCACAATATGTGAAAACTGTGTGGTGCTCTAAAACATAGACTCAGCAACTTCAATTCTAAATTGCTATGTGCTGTATCCTCGAAGTATCCCACGTATTGATGGTGACCACCTATAACATAAACACCTAATTCCACCAGGTATCAAGTGGTGCAGAACTCTTTGCTTAGCCAAAGAAGATAACTTATGACAAATATTGTAATGCTGTCTGTAATTACAGCTTCCCTACATGTGTGATATGGGAATGACTAAAAGGATATTTCATGGGCAGTCGCATAGCTAACTATTATCATACATGTGTGTTTCCACCTTGATAAGATACAGCTACTGTATGTATGCATGCTGCCCCTAGCTGCGTTTCTCTCTGGTATGTGCTGCTGGTAATGGGACTTCATATTTTTAAACAACCCACATCCAATTTGGATGATTCTATATTTTTTGATATGTGGAATAATGGCACTGAGAATTGCTTTGTGGAGTTAATGAAATTGTTAATTATGCACCATAAAAAAGCATTAGAAAAATTAGGCTACGTAATAAATGATATACAGGTATTAATGAAGCCTCAAGAGGGATCTTCGGATTTAAAAATAAACAAATTCCTAATTGCAAGATAAAATAGATAAATTGGAGAAAAGTATTATCCCCATTAAACAAAGTAAATTTCTAAGAGATAAAAGAGACTATTATAAAGGGATAATAAGAAATTGGTCACAAAATTATAGAAATAACTCTCAAACACGATCCCAATTTCCCGTAAATAGGAATAAATCTAACGAGAGGCAATATAATCATCCCCCTGATTATCGTAATAAACAAGTTTCTTTTAACAATCATCAGAGATATCCTATGAGTTTTAGGGACACAAGACCAGATACAAGATATAAAACATAGAGAAGTTATAATACTTAAAATAATGGAAGATACACAAAAGCATCAAACCGATATGATGGACCACAACGTAATCAGAAGTATAGGGGTTCCCCACCAATCCTCTTCTTTTTCTTTTAGGGAATGTGCCCATTACCCAAAGAGAGGGAAAGGTTCCCTCCGGGGGAGGTCTGACCCAAATTGGCACACAGGGACAGGTTTTCACCGTTTATGGAAGGAAATAAACCTGGTCCCATCCCCGAGAAGATAAAGGGAGAAAAGTATAGAAGAGGAACTAGAGGAAGAAAAACTCCAAAACTAAAAGAAAGCAAAATAATAAACACAAATGGGATTTTTAACATTAGTTCTCTCCATCTGGCAAATGAGGGACTTGCTGTTTTAGCTAAAGGACTGAAGTTTGCACCACGGTTGGCCCCAGTTCCTTTAAACTATTCATTTTTGTCAACAAATTTATGCACAAGCTAACGATTAAACAACAGTTTTAGAAAATAAATTTTTCGTGAGCCACTTTGCCAGTTGAACCAGATAAGGAAGATTTTAGAGACATTAAATTCAGTGGGAATAAACAACCTCAGGTTCAAAAACATAAAACAACCTCAGGTTCAAAAACATACCAGAGACGGTCACAGATTATAGAAAGAGCATTGACTGAATGGTTACAAAACCTTTTACCGAAGATGCGCCAGCTGCACTGACCCTTGACAGCTCATAGAGCGCTTAGATCGAGACCATAAGCCGGAGATAGAGCAAGAGATGTAGTGGTGAGGCTTCACTACTTTAAATCTAAAGAAGCGGTTCTAGCTCTGGCACGGGAAAAAGGAGGACATGTGTTGATAGACGTGTACAATGACCTGGCTCCATCAACAGGATGAAAAGGATAGCCCTGAAACATATCACAAAAATTCTGAGAGACATACAATTTGCTACAAGTGGGGATTTCCATTCCGTCTTATCGCCACCAGAAATGGAACTCAAGCCTATATGAGGGATCCAGAAGAGGGAGTGGACTTCCTAGAAAGACTGGGGCTGAAACCACCAGAATCCATGACTCGGGAAGAACGCAGACCGCCACCCTTCAGACCCATGTGGAAAGAAATGGGCAGAGGAACCACTCCATATAGAGGAAAGCTAAGTGAGACCCAGAAATCTTAGGTCTATGCAAAACCTGCTACAACAGACAAAAAAGACAAATCTGATATAAAGAACTATGCCAAAAAAAAAAATCAAGAATGTGATGAACATCAGCTAAATAAACCCAGATAAGGAAAAGCAATGCTATACTTTTAAATCCCCATAGACTAGCGTGTAATCTGATGGTTAGAATCCCCAGTATAGATAAGAATAGTTCCAAACTACCTACAGTACAGACAGGAGGAAAACCTGGCCTACAAAAACAGAATCAGATAAAATTAAGTAGTAAAACTGAGTACTACGCTGAATTTTCCGAGATTAGTGGATAGACTGAGACTAGAATAACCACTATATTTGAGAAGCATCATTAGAGTAGTTAAATTGTGAGATACACAGGGATTAGTAAACAGAAACTAAGAATTTAAGAAAAAAACAAAAAAGGGGTTTCAGGTAATACAGCTAAACCCCGTTATAACGCGCCTCGCTATACCGCGATTCGGTTATAACGCGGTTTTCCCATGGCTCCTGTTTTTTGCACACTGCACACACTGCACACACTGCACACACTCACTGCACACACACTGCTCATTGCTCACACTGCACACTGCACACACACTGCACACTGCTCACACTGCACACACTGACACACTACACACACACTGCACACTGCACACACACTGCACACTGCACACACACTGCTCATTGCACACACTGACACACTGCACACACACTGCACACACACTGCACACTACACACACACTGCTCATTGCTCACACTGCACACACACTGCTCACACTGACACACACTGCACACTGCACACACACTGCTCATTGCTCACACTGCACACACCTCACACTGCACACACACTGCTCACACTGCACACACACTGACACACTGCTCATTGCTCACACTGCACACACACTGCTCACACTGCACACACACTGCTCACACTGACACACACTGACACACTGCACACACACTGCTCACACTGACACACACTGCACACTGCACACACACTGCTCATTGCTCACACTGCACATTGCTCACACTGCACACACACTGCTCACACTGACACACACTGCTCATTGCTCACACTGACACACTGCTCACACTGCTCACACTGCACACACACTGACACACACTGCACACTGCACACACACTGCTCATTGCTCACACTGCACACACTGACACACTGCTCATTGCTCACACTGCACACACACTGCTCACACTGACACACACTGCTCATTGCTCACACTGCACACACTGCTCACACTGCACACACACTGACACACACTGACACACTGCTCACACTGCACACACACTGACACACACTGCACACTGCACACACACTGCTCATTGCTCACACTGCACACACTGACACACTGCTCATTGCTCACACTGACACACTGCTCATTGCACACTGCACACACACTGCTCACACTGACACACACACACACACACACACACACACACACACACACACACACACACACACACACACACACACACACACACACACACACACACACACACACACACACACACACACACTACACTTATACATAAATCAGCCTTACCTTACCTTGGGGATGATTTTTGAGGCATGTGGCTGCAGGGTGGGGGTGGTTCTGCGGTGGAGGGGGATGATGGCTGCTGCGGGGGCCCCCGATGCTGCGGGGGCTGGTGGGATGGCCCGGTGCAGCGCGGGAGGGCATGGGGGGGGGGGAGGGCAGGACGACCCTACGCTACGGCAGGGCCAGGGGGCCCTGTATTGCGGCGCGAGGGCCCTGTGCTGCGGCGGGGGGAGCCGGACCGGAGGGGAATCCCCCCTCCCATCTCCTGTCACGCGGTGGCAGGGGGAGCCGGAACCGGAGGGGAATCCCCCCTCCCATCTCTTGTCACGTGGTGGCAGGGGGAGCCGGACTGGAGGGGAATCCCCCCTCCCATCTCCTGTCATGCGGTGGCAGGGGGAGCCGGACCGGAGGGGAATCCCCCCTCCCATCTCCTGTCACGCGGTGGCAGGGGGAGCCGGACCGGAGGGGAATCCCCCCTCCCATCTCCTGTCACGCGGTGGCAGGGGGAGCCGGAACCGGAGGGGAATCCCCCCTCCCATCTCCTGTCACGCGGTGGCAGGGGGAAGCCGGGACCGCGGGTAAAAACACTGATGCGGCGGCCATTTTTTTTTTTTTAAATTAGCGCGACCCCGTTAGTAACGCGGTGGTCTCGGGGTGGACCCCGAGGACCGCGTTATAACGGGGTTTAGCTGTATATGTTGAATGTATGGTTTCAGTTGTTGAATTGTTTGTTCAATATAGAGTTGATCACAATGCTTTAAATCTTTATATACTGTATTGGAGGGGAAAAAAATGATAGAAATGTTAAATTAAAAGTTGATTTATTAGGCATGTTCCGTACACACTCAAAGATCGCGAGAGAACGAACGTTCACGAAAAGTGAACAAAAAAATCCAGGCTATGTTAGTCACCTGGATTATTCTATATATGTTGTTTTCTTTTTAATGTTTAAATGTTTTCATTGCAACAATACGTGCACTTTAAGAATACCCCCGGGCCGCCACTCAAGGAAAAACAGAAAACGAATCCACAAGAGAAGGTTTAAACTTAAAAGTGTCGCAACACATAGAAAGAGAGAGACAGAAACAAATTATAATTCTGCAAGAAAAGATAAAGACCTTAGAAGAGGCACATAAAACAAATCACAATATAACAATTGAGAAGGAACTGCGTGATCTAAGAGGGAAATTACATTTATGCCTGACTGATAAAGCATGGACAAAACACAACTTTTACGAGAAGGCTAACAAGGCCGATACAATGCTGGCCACAAGATTGAGGAAAGATAGAATGCAATCTAGAATACATACTGTAGCATCAGAAGAGAAGATGGGGTGTGTATAACAAATCCACAGACGATAGCTAATGAATTCACTACATTTTATAAAGATCTATATAATGGAGATAAAATAAAGGGAACACCACCAAGGAAAACAGAAAATTTCTCAAAAAAATGAATTTACCTAAACTCACATCACAGAAAATAAAAACACTATCCCAGTCAATAACTCCAAAAGAAGTATCAGAAACAATAAAAGGGCTGAAAAATTCCAAGGCCCAGAGGGTCTGTCCAATATAAATTATAAAAAAACTAGTAAAGATATTTAATAAAGCTCCAGAGAGAGAGAAGTTCCCACAAACAAAGCTTGAATCAAAAATAATATTAATACATAAAGAGGGAAAAGACCCCACACAATGCAAAAGTTATAGACCAATATCCCTGATTAATAATGATCTCAAAATCTTTTCTAAAATACTAGCCACTAGATTGAATTAGTATCTTCCGCAACTGATAGATGCCGATCAGGCAGGCTTTATACGAGGTCGGCAGGCAGCAGACAACACAAAGAAAACAATTAACTTGATCCAGATAGCTAAGCAGAATAACACCCCTTCAATGTTATTGTCTCTGGACGCAGAGAAAGCTTTTGATCGCATTGATTGGGGATATATGTTTAAGACAATTCGGGTTTTTGGAGTGAGAGGTAAATTTATGAAAGCGATTACTTCTTTGTATGGGGAACCTACAGCTAAAGTATTCTACCTTAATATGCAGACAGACAAAATATACATCAGAAATGGCACAAGACAAGGATGCCCTCTATCACCCCTGCTGTTCGCTCTAGCAATAGAACCTTTAGCAGCTCAAATCAGGTCGAACGCGGATATCGGGGGTTTGAGGTATAACAAAAAGTATACATGCTGTCACTGTTTGCCGATGATATATTGTTAACAATATCAAGACCCTTAACCTCTCTGCCAAACCTATTCAATAATTTATCAGAGTTCCAAAAATTATCACGGTTTAAAATAAATAATGATAAATCCGAAGCCCTAAATATAAATCTCCCACAGGAACAAATAACGCTGATAAAAATAAACTGACTTCACATGGAAGACTCAGGCCATAAAGTACTTGGGAATCTGGTTGACCAACACGCAAGATACTATATATGAGGCAAACTGC
The DNA here is from genome assembly GCF_040206685.1 of Ascaphus truei. Classification (NCBI taxonomy): domain Eukaryota; kingdom Metazoa; phylum Chordata; class Amphibia; order Anura; family Ascaphidae; genus Ascaphus; species Ascaphus truei. The sequence goes on from NC_134492.1 coordinate 46,019,950, forward strand.
CCAGCATTGATAAAAATACTGAAAAAAGAGTTAGAAGAATGTCCAGGAACCATACAGTATATCCTGGACAGGTAGAGTAAACGCTATTAAAATGAACCTATTACACTGGCGACACACTTTATTCGAGCTCGGCTAGTCCCACGAATTCGGGTATACCGGGTGTATTGAGGTTTGTGACTGTTTTCTGCCCAAGTGCATTGAGGTATTTTCTAGGCAGGGATTGAAGCATTTTATTCCCGCTGGCTGCAATACTGCACAGTATATACACTGGCGACACAGTTTATCACACTGCGGCCAGATCCGCAAGCCGGGAGATTTCCCGGCTTGCTAGTGGCCGCCCCTCGGCGTGCCGCGCGTCATAGACGCGCGGTCACGCGTCTTCGGGAGCGTGCGCCCCCTGCACGCGCGTCCAGGGGCTCCCCGAGGGACAGCGGCAGGGGGTTCCGGGGGACCCGGCGGACCCGGCAGCGGTAGGGAGAGCGCCCCGATCGGAGGGCGCTCTTCCGCTGCTTCGGCGCGCGCCCGTCACTCTCGGGCGCGCGCCAGGCTACTGCTGCGGCACAGAACGGGCAAATGCTCGAATAAACTGTGCCGCAGCAGTATATATATACTGCATTACAATTCATGAATTTATGCCATCTGGTAGACACGCGAAGCATTGCAGCCTATTAAATCCTAATCATTATCATTTAACAGATCAGCCGCCCATCAGCCAGGCATGAACCCAGGCTGGGAAGGCAAACGCAACGGGGTTTGTCAGAGGTGAGGAGCGGCGCATTCCAGGTATCTGCCAGGTACATACTGGGTATTTGCTCGAATAAAGTGTGTCGGTGCAGTACCAAGAATCTTGTACTTATTCCACACACTACCAGTGCAGGTCAGGGCTAGGGATATACACGATCTACAGACAAAAATCACAAAATTTATATGGAACCACAAAAAAGTGAGAATAAAGTTGCCCACACTCTATAGATCCAAGATGTCGGGAGGATTAGCTTTGCCACATTTATTGCAGTATTATCAAGCGGCACATTTAAGCCAACTGGTCCACTGGCATGCCCACAAAGAGAGGAAAAAGTGGGTGGAAATTGAGGCTTATATGCTTTCATGATCAACTATAGATATGATATTATGTTTAACAAAGAAAGAAAGACTTGAGCTGACAGTGCCTCTGGAATCTATCATACATTCACTAAAAATGTGGGACTCATTGAAATTTAAACATGGGTTGACCAACCTAAAATCTCAGATAACACAACTATTTTAGAACCCTAGATTTATCCCGGGAAGGGAACCAAGAGCGTTTAAAGAATGGAGCAAGGCAGAGGTCACGAGTAAAAGATATATGGGCAAACAAAGATATTAAAGGGTTTGTGACAGTAACGGGCTACATAAATTGGCCTTCTTTAGGTATCTTCAACTGAGGGACCATATAAGAAGCAAAGGTCCATATAGTGACTGTACAGTATTTGAGGATATCTGCCTCTCGTGGGAGGATAAGAAAGGTCTGATCTCAAAAGTATACAACATATTAGCGGCAGTTAAAATAGGCTCTGAGATAAAACCCACATTTATGATAAAGTGGGAAGAGACGTTGGGAGGACAATTAAATCAAATGGATTGGGAAAATATATTTGAAGGGATTGCAAGGAGTTCCACATGTGTTACAATTAAAGAAAACACATATAAAATGCTCCACCAATGGAATTACACCCCAGTAAGATTGTCCACAATTTAAAAAAAACATGTCCGCACTTTGCACAAGAGGATGTGGTCAACAGGGTTCGTTTGTACATACAGTATGTGGTGGACGTGTCCAAAAGTTACAAAGTTATGGAAGGCCACACATGATATGGTACAGGCAATTCTTGGGTTTGTCTTCCCCTTAAACCCCTGTGCGGCGCTATTACAGTATGTAGGCCAATTGAAAATGGAAAGAAACGAAAATAAGTTACTGACACATATACTGTATATACAGCCGCTAGATGTGAAATAGCTAAGGCCTGGAAACAGGAACAACAGCCAGCCATAGATGCAGTAAAAGCGAGATTATGAAGTGTCTGTTTTATGGAAAAACTGACAGGGATACAAAATGACACAGTTCAGAAATTCTTAAAAGTATGGTAACCATGGAGAATTTATATAGGAAATAGATATCTTACTAGGGGAACTCTCCAAATTTGAAAAACACAAAATAGGAGAGTTGTAAAATCCCCCAAATTAAAAAAGTATAGCTCTTGAGTAACCTCAATGCAATGTGATCCGTAACTGCATAAAACTTCACGGCGGACCCGGAAGGTATTCCATATTCCACAAATGTATGATTGCTAATATGTTCTTACGATATACCAGCACGTGGAAAAATAATCTAAAAGCAATGACATTTTTTCTTTTTTTTTCTTTTCCCCTCTTACAAGCTTATTAGTTGATTTTTTTTGTACTAGTTATTTTATACGCTGTCTGGACAGTGATGTCGTTAATGTGTACCCCACTAAATGTGTTTTATATGTGTAACGGTGTTTCTGGCCCGGCCTGACCCACCCAATCTCACATTGGCCCCTGTGGTCTAACCGGACCCCATTACAGTGTAGATATGCCTGATGGTGCACCTGTTGGCTACAGGACTCCCGAGTCTCCCGCATGATGGTGTGTGGGGAGGACCCGTCAGACAGGCAGCTGAGGTAGTGTGCTGAGTCTCACCTATTTCCAGTGCAGCGCCTCCACCTCACCAGGGCCCCTGCGTCCGCATGGGGATGATCCTGACGAGGAACTCCTCGGTGGTGCAACCTCCTGTGCAATCATTGGACTCTCACACACAGGGGTTTCTCTGATCAGCTCCATCTTTATTGTCACGGTGGGCATAGCTGCCCTCCACAATGGGGTGTATTTAGCCGATCATCTCGCCCGTGCTCCCCTTTGATAGGTATGTCACCTAGATGAGGGATTCACTATTCCCGCAGGAATCACTGCCCTGTGCCAGGTCCCTGGACACAGTCTCCCATGGAGTTACTATAACATAACTAACACTCTGCAGAACTTGAACTCCTTCCTGAACCTTGCAAGAACTTTCCAGCAACTGTACTCGCCTTGAACTCTGACAGAACTAACTCTTTGACACAGTGCTGTGCCTTATGTAACTTCTGAGGCTGACACACCTCTGACATCACTAACCATGGAGTCAGAGCATGTGACCAGTCCCATCCATACACAGGGCACCCCACCAGGGTGTGAGGGAAAACCTCCATGATTACTGCTGGCATGCCCACACTTACCAGGCCTTGCTGCCAGCAGGAGAGATGACTGTGGGCATTTTACATGACCGCTACATATGTATGAATGCAAATGTATGTAATCTAAAAGTAACACGTCACCCTTTTTGTTCTGTATCCCATCATCCCACTTTTTTTTAAAGAAAATTCAAATAAAGAACAATTAAAAAAACAAAAAAAAAACAGCGGGAATTCTACTTTTTATCCTTACCATGATAAAGGTAATTTTATTGAAACATTCTATTACTCTATTGTCAACGATTTTTAATCTCTTAATAAAAGTAATCACAAATCTGGGGGAAATTTGTCCTTTAAAGAAACAGACTATCAAAAGACTTTCAGAATCAGGATCTAGTCATCAAATCAGCGGATGAAGGAGAGAGCCTCTTATCTGGAGTAGGCCCATAGAATATTGGAGATCAGGGCACCTACCATATTTTAGAAGAAGATATCATAACAGTATCATAATTGATCAGGAATACAAATTACTGTATAAACCATTTCCTAACAGAACAGTTTTTTTTTATTATTTACAGTACCTAAAATTCACAAGGAACCAGTTTGCCCACCAGGGCATCCTATTATTTGTGGCATCAATTCTGCAACATCTAATTTATCTCAATATACAGTATAGACTTTTTTTTTTTACAAGAGTATGTGCCTAATATGCCATCTCATCTAAAGGATACTACACAAATTATTATTACTTTAGAAGGCATTAAATGGGAAAATGACTTCATTTTAACTACTATAGATGTCTCTTCATTATACACTGTCATTGATCACTCACAAGGTTGTGAGTCATTTAGACGCACATTATTAGCTGAAAAACTAAACACCATACAGGTAGATTTTATAATAGATAAGATACTTTTTATTTTGTGTCACAACAATTTTTGTTTCAAGGATAATTTTTACCTTCAGACATGTGGCACTGCCATGGAGACCAGGTTTGTGCTGAGTTATGTCAATCTTTTTCACCGTATTTGAAGGAACTGTTCTAATATGCAAATTTATGGTATCCTGGGCCCAGTGGCTGCGGGGGGGCCCAGCGACCAGACAAATCAATTAGGCCTTACATCAGCTAGGCCCGGCTCTTCCCAGCTGCCGGCCTCCCTCCACACTCACTGTCCCACAGTTCTGATATAAGAGTGTCACCGGACCTCCCTCTCATGTCGGTGTGCACCGTAAGATCATCGCGACTTACAGTACTTCCGGCATGTGCTGATGGCATAGAAGCCAGGCATGCGCCAGAAGCTCAGCGTGGGACAGTCAGCGAGGAGGAAGGCCCACATTTGGGGGAGAGCGGGGCAGAGAGCCTGTGATCAACTCTGCCTGAACGGGGCGCGTGCACGCGCACTGCACAGCTGTTATCGGCAGTTGAATACTGCAGCAGAGGAGCTCGGCGTCACGGGACTTGTACCAGTGATGACAGCCGCCCCACATATCTTTGATGCACTTACATCGCTTATGGATGACATCACTCTGCCTTTAAAACTCCTCCGGTTCTGTGCAGTGTCTCACAGACACCCTTTGCATATGAGAGGAGCAGGACTTTTGAACTTTCATACAGATTGCCTGTGGTTTGCTTTTGTCTATATTATTGCCTTTGTATATTTGCTCTGCTCCCTCTGGGAATTATACTATATATATCAATTGCCATATAGGAAAGTTTATTTATCTTCAAATTTGTGTGGTGGCTTTTCAGTTTCTTTTTGGGGGATTGACACTGTTTCAGTGGGTTGTGGGGACAGGGAAGTACCCCTCTGTTCCTCTGGAGCGTGGGGGAACGGGCCTGACGACGGGGTGTTCCCCGAAATATTGCCCCCTGTTGTTTCCCCTCAATGTACCCACCTATGTATTGTCTTGTCCCCTTTATTTTATTTCTTTCCCCCCCCTCCCTTTATCCCCCCCACTGTTATACGTATGCTTTTACAAATTGCTATTTCACTTTATTGGATGTAGGGTATGTGGTTCTGTTATAGGTTCTCTTGTGTATATATTAAATTATGCTTTTTGGAATTATCCCATTCTTGAATTCTGATTTCTATAGTGCTGGGCATTTTTTTGGATTAGTGTGTATCATTGTTAGAGGAGTTGGGTTCTCTTTTGTCCTTAGCACCCTTCACTGTAACTGACTTTTGTGAGTGCTGTTTATCATTTTTTTGTTCTGATATAAGAGTGTCACCGGACCTCCCTCTCATGTCGTTGTGCACCGTAAGATCATCGCAACTTACAGTACCTCCGGCATGTGCTTATGGCATAGAAGCCAGGTATGCGCCAGAAGCTCAGAGTGGGACAGTCAGCGAGGAGGAAGGCCCACATTTGGGGGAGAGCTGGGCTTGGCAGCAACTAGAGAACCAGCAGCCCCCCCCCCCCCCACAGCCACCAGGGCCAAGGCAGATGCCTGACACCTGAGAACATTCTCAAGGTAAGTCGGCATTATATATGCATTTGTATTATTTTTTTTCCAACAGTTTTTATTAGGCATTGTGTGAAATACATTGTATACAGAATAAACAATATTTTGCCTAATACAGGTTTTTCTTGATTTATAGACAGAAAGAGGGAAAGACTCAACGCTCCCCCGACCTTCAAGTGTGGGTCGGCAGGGTTGGCGTGAGGTTCGAAACAGAGAGAGGGGGGGGAGGGGGAGAAGAAGTGATGGAGAGATGAGGAGGGGGGGGGCAGGGTCTGGGGAAGGGAGGACCCTTCCTTCTCTGACCATTGTACTGTACTCTTCCACTACTGCTGTCTTCTACTGTGGGAATGGTCGTCACTAATCTGTCATACGGGACAGCCACGGTTCCCATGTATTGTAAAAGGGCTCCGTTTTCCTTTTTAGAAAAGCCGAGAGCTTCTCCATTAACATGACTTCCTGTATTCTGTTTTTAACAGTTTGCCTAGGGGGGGAGACACCTTCTTCCACGAGGCCGCCACCGCACATCTAGCCGCCGTGAGAATGAAGGAGATCAATTTACTTGTTGGGCGGTCAATGTTCTCGATTGGCCTGGCCACAAGTAGGTCAGCGGATCAATGGGTATTGTGAGGTCTGTGACCTCTGTGATTAAAGTCTGTATGGTTTCCCAGTATTTCTGAATTTCTGGACATGACCACCATATGTGGGCCATGTCACCCTTTTGTCCGCAGCCTCTCCAACATAGGTCTGAAGCCAGAGGGTAGATTTGATTTATTCTAACTGGGGTGAGATACCAGCGAAACAGTATTTTGTAAATATTTTCTTTGATTGTGGTACATATGGAAGTTCCTGAGGCTGATTCCCAAATACTTTCCCAATCCTCTTGGTCTATAACTATGCCCAATTCTGCTGCCCACTGGAGCATGTAGTCATGAACTGGAGCATCTGTTGCTCTTTCTAGTTCTGAGTATATTTGCGTTATCAGACCTTTTTGATGCGCTGTCTCTGTGCACAGTCTTTCGAAGTTCGTCAGAGGGGGAAATTCCAACGTTGGTGATATTGATTGGACGTAGTGCCGAATTTGGAGATATTTGAAGACATTCAATCCCCGTATTTCGTATTTGCTTTGTAGCCTTTGGTAGCTCAGGAATTCCCCAAAGCTCAGGAAGTCAGCAATCGCCCTTATGTTTTTGGTTGTAAATTGCTCAAATTGTCTGGGCTCACATCCTGGTGCGAATTTGGGATTTTGGATAATTGGTATGAGTTGAGATTTGGTGGTTGTGAGCTTGAATTTCAATTTGCATTTCGTCCAGGTCTCCCATGTGTGCCTCATTGGTCCTAATTGGAATTTGTTTTTCTGCAAATCTTCCCTACTCAGGGACCAAAGGCATGCTGGCAGAGAAGGCGTGCCGGCGTATTGCATTTCTATGTCTAGCCAGCAATATTGGCCGGGTTCCGCGTTCCATACTACTACCTGCCTTAACTGGGTGGCCTGGTAGTACCGCATAATGTCGGGGACCCCAAGGCCCCCTCTCCCCCTTGAAGTAAGTAGAACTGATCTTGCGACTCTTGGTTTTTTCCCCTGCCAGATGAAATGGAGAATTTGTTTCTGGATATTTTTAAATTCTGTGCCAGGGATGTGGATCGGGAGTGTCTGGAAGTGATATAGTAATCTGGGGAGTATGTTCATTTTCACCGAGATCATTCTCCCGATCCATGAAATTTGGTATGCCCCCCATTTTTCTAGGTCTAATTTTATTTTCCGAAATAGGGCCGGGTAATTGTGATGGTATAGCGAATGGTAGTTCCCCGATATCTTTACTCCCAGATATTTGATATGGGAGGAGCACCATCGGTATTTAAAATTTAGTTTAAGGAGTTTCATCTCTGGCTCTGGCAGGTTGAGGTTCAGGGCTTCGGACTTATCGTTATTAATTTTATAACCTGATATAGCTCCGAAGTCTAGAAGCTCTTTTTGTAAGTTTGGGAGGGAAATGTGGGGTCTTGAGAGCGTTAGTATTATATCATCCGCGAAGAGGGATATTTTGTAATGCGTACGCCCAATCTCTATCCCTTGAATATCTACGTTGTTTCGAATTGTAGCCGCCAGGGGTTCTATAGTTAGTGCGAAAAGGAGAGGGGACAGGGGGCACCCCTGTCTCGTGCCGTTTTGAATGCCAAAGCTCTGGGCATTACTTCCTGGTAGTTTTACCGTTGCGGATGGATCTTGGTAAAGTCTGCGGACCCCTTCTAAATATGCGTCTCGAAAGCCAAATTTACGCATGGTATGGTCTAAGAATAGCCAGTCAATTCTATCGAACGCCTTCTCCGCGTCTAGGCTGAGTAATATTGCTTTGGTGCCTGTAAGGTGGATATGCTCGATAATATTAATTATTTTACGTGTGTTGTCCGAGGCTTGTCGACCTGCCACAAATCCGACTTGGTCGATGTTAATCAGTCTCGGTAGAATGGGGTTTAATCTGTTGGCCAAAATTTTGCTATATAATTTGAGGTCACTGTTGAGAAGGGAGATTGGACGGTAGCTTCCACACTGCATCGGGTCTCTGCCTTCCTTATGAATTATGGCTAGGTTGGCTAGGGACATGGAGGTGGGGATCGAATTTCCCTCCATAAAATGATTGAACATTTTTAGTAGATGCGTGGATAGTATGGGCAAGAATCTCTTATAATAGACATTTGTGAAGCCATCAGGGCCAGGAAACTTGGAGATCTTTAGTGCTTTTACCGCTTCTTCCAATTCTTCTTTCGTGATCTCCGCATTGAGGACCTCATTGTCCTCTTCAGTCAGGGTGGGGAGTTGGCATTTATCTAAGTATTTTTTGATCGCTTCTGATGCTTTTGGTGCTGATCGACCATTTTTAGGTCGTAAATTATAAAGTTCTGTATAATATTTTGTGAACTCCGCCGCTATTTTTTTGTCGCTATATTGCGTTTCGCCAGACCCATTCTTAATCGCTGTTATTTGGGACCTTTTTTGGATGCCTCTTAATCTGCTGGCCAAGAGCTTGTCCGCCTTGTTACCCTTATCATAATAATGTTGATTAGTCCATTTAAGGGCTTTTTCAACTTTTTCCAGTTGGGTCTGCTTGAGCTTTTGTCTGGCTATTGTTAAGGCTTTATAGATTTTTTTTGCAGGGTTAACTTTATGGGATTGCTCAAGTTTAAGGATGTTATCAGTAAGTTCCAAAATCAGTTTTTGCTTCATTTTTTTCCGATGGGAGGCAATAGAGATAAATTTGCCTCTAATTGCCGCCTTATGGGCTTCCCATAGTATCGCTGGAGATGACACCGACCCTGAGTTGAAGAAAAAGTAGTCCTTGAGGGAGGCTCTGATCTCTCTCTCTATCTCAGGGTGGTTCAATAGGGAGTCATTCAATCTCCAGGAGAATGATGTTGTCTTTTCGAATGGTGTGGATAAGGTCAAGGTGATTGGGGCATGGTCTGACCACGTGATGGGGCCGATGTCTGATTTCGTGGCTGCCTCTAGGATGTTCTTGGTCAGCAGAAAGTGATCTATGCGCGAATATTTATTTATTTATTTATTTATAAAATATTTTACCAGGAAGTAATACATTGAGAGTTACCTCTCGTTTTCAAGTATGTCCTGGATATAGGTCTGGTGAGGTGCCGAGTAAAAGGTATAGTCTCTCTGGCCCTGATGTTGTGATCTCCAAACGTCCACCAATGAGAACTCGTCCACTAATTCCCTGAACCTTTTCCCGGCGATTTGGGAGTGGGTTGTACGGGGGTGACCCCCTGTGGTTGATCTGTCCTCGGTGGGGTTAAAGACCATGTTTAGGTCTCCTCCCACTATCATCGATGACAGATATCCCGGGTCTATGCCCTCAAGCACTGTTTTCAGAAATTCTGTTTGATTTTCGTTTGGGGCATATACATTGACTAGAGCGATTGCCGAGCCCGCTAAGGAGCCATATACCACAAGAAATCTACCCTCTGGATCCATGGTCGTTTTGACATGATTGAATGGAGTTCCTTGTCTGATTAGTATAGCCACTCCCCGCTTTTTACTACTAAATGATGCGAAAAAGCATGTTGGAAACACTTTTTTGTACAAATTTGGGGGGTCTTGAGATGTGAAGTGGGTTTCCTGTAAGAATACGATGTCTCCCCCTGCCTGCTTCATGTCTTGGAGGGCAAGCCTCCTTTTTCTATTATTTTGAAGTCCTTTGACGTTAAGCGACACTGGGCCTCATGCAGTAAGCGACGATTATGTGAAATCGGCAAGCTTATCGATTAGTCATGTTATTGGCGTTTTTCCCTCTCCGTATGCAGTAAGTGCCGAATACATTCAAAATCAACCAGAAAACAAATCCGCCCACTCTCACGATGATGAGCCGATCACACACAGGTGTATCGGCGTGCGTGGCGGGGTGCTGTTAGGTTGCACAATCACAAATCTTGCTGAATCAGGCGAAACAAGCATGTTTTTGATTGCGCGCCATATTTAAAGGCAACGTGTACTGCTAATCATTCTCTGTGTTGTTGGGAGTGAGAGAGAGAGAGAGACGCACAGAGCTGGACGATTGAAGATTTGCATATTGACTGAGAGACTTGTTGTGTATTGGGTGAGCTTTGTCCTTTGTTGTTTTGTTTACATCTTTGTCTTGTTTTATATGTGGAAGTGGGTCGTGTGATTGCCTGTACATTTCTTGTCTGTTTTTTGTGAGTGCTGGAAGTATGCCCGCAAAGCGTGGGAAGAGTGATGCTGGTGGGAGTGGGAGTGCTACTCGTGCGAGTACGCGTCGGAGTGAACGTTCTGTTCAGGGGAGTGATGTTGCTGGTGCACCGAGTGGTGTTGCTGGGAGTGGGAGTGCTGTTGTTGGGAGTGGGAGTGCTGGTGCTGCGAGTGGTGTTGCTGGGAGTGGGAGTGCTGTTGTTGGGAGTGGGAGTGCTGTTGTTGGGAGTGGGAGTGCTGTTGCTGTGAGTGGGAGTGCTGGTGCTGGGAGTGGGAGTGCTGTTGCTGTGAGTGGGAGTGCTGGTGCTGGGAGTGCTGGTGCTAGGAGTGTGAGTGCTGGTGCTAGGAGTGGGAGTGCTGGTGCTAGGAGTGGGAGTGCTGGTGCTAGGAGTGGGAGTGCTGGTGCTGGGAGTGCTGCTGGTGGCGCAGTTGCTGATGGGGTGGATGGTGGTGGCGTGCTTGCTGGTGGCCAGCTTTTGGAGGCTCTTCCATTGGAAGAAGGAGAGTCCAGTCAGCACCAGCCAAGCTCTGACCCTAAACCTGCTCGGAAAAAATGTGTGGAGAAGCCACGTAATCCTCGCTTCAATGACCAGGAAAATAGGGCTCTTGTCACTGGCATTCTGGAGCACTATGACAGTATATATGGACATTTAGTAGGTAAGTGTAACTTTACATTTATTATTCAAATACATGTGATCCTAGGTCATCTGAGTTTTGTTCATATGCAAATATGGGTACACAATATCTTTCTATGTTCATTAGTGTGGAAACACAGCTTTTTATCATGCCTTACAAGGACAAATAAACACAGGCGGTCAATTTGCCAGAACTGCATACAATATGAATGCAACCTTGCTTACATGTATAGGTTTAGTAGTGAATGCTCATGTGCTGCACATATTACACATAAAACAGCATGTTTGCTATCACTTGGAACAGCTAGCAGTGTAGGAAACTGGTGCTTATATTATTATTCATTTACCTCATATCTTTTATATGTTTTTCAAGGGCGGACAAGTGCAGCAATCAAAAAAGAAATGTGGGACACAATAGTCATTGGTGTCAATGCGTGTGGGAATAGTGTCAGGGACAAGTATCATTGTCGGAAAAGATTTGATGATATTAGGTCCAAATTGAAAAAGAAAATACAAGACCAACGCGTGCATGCTACTGGCACTGGAGGTGGGCCCACACCACAACGTCTCATATTGACTCCATTGGAGGAGCTGCTTCGGCCAAAATTACTTACCGTCGTCGTGGAAGGCTTGGCTGGTGACCGTGACATTGGAATTTATCCGTCACAATTTCCAGCAGGTGATAAATATTACTGTACTAGGCGTGTCGTTGCTTACAGTTATTTTGCATAGTTACACTGCTTTTTATACTGTCTTCACAATATAAGCATACCTGCATCTATATATGTATATGTCTGATTCTGTATATATATATCTCAAAATAGACATATATGTAGTAGTCCTACTAAAAGCAGTAACTAATATAGCACGTGCCATTGCGTGCTCATTTACATGTGAATTCCCAAAATGCATAGCTGCAGTGGAAGCAATTGATGGTGGGCGAAGATGGGGAACAACAGGGTAGTACACGTGTAACACATGTTCATGAGAAATTATTAGTAGCTACAGGTACAGAACAGAAATATGTATCATGTTATTGTGTATTTTATTGATTTTACTCCGACAAACATGACATTACTGCCTATTTTAAGCATGCATCAAAGAAATTGCATGTAACGGCCTACAAACATCACTGGCACTAACACATCTATAGTTGCTTATGAAAAGGTCCATTTTTGCTTTATGTCATATACAGACAGCATAATGAGGCACACGTAGCATATGTTATGTCATTGTTTTCATAACTTAAACACTGCAGATGACTACTTAGCTCATCTACCATTGTGTTAAAGCAGCTGCAATTAATATCTCATCACAGCATACACTTCAACAGAGGGGGTGGGGTTCAGCACACACACTAATTACAGCCTCATTTCACGGTCAACTTAGTTCACACCATTTGCACCTGTTTCAAGTCATTGAAAGGTGTGGCTGATTAGGCTTTTTGGGGAAGGGAATACCTTTCTTACAACCTGAATAGCACAACTGAAGTTAATCACACTCATTTGAAAGCTTAACTCTAGCTACTAAATGCCCCAACAACTCATTACTTATCAAAGCGTACGTCACACATTAGTTCACTCATATCTATAGTTGAACTACTATGAAAGACACATTATCACACACTGCATGTGTTGTCTTGTTGAGTCACAGCCACATTCAGGTGTGCCACATCTTCGATTAATGTACCACACATATCCTCTACCAAAAACAACACTTTTTGCAATATGACCACCTTCATGATAACCATTGTGAATGGTCATCTCATGATAGTTATGTACATTATGATACTGATATCACTACACAACATATGATTTTTATGTACTCATTTAATCTATTTATCCTCACGCATTACTGCAGAAACATAGTATGTTGTATGTTAGGGAACTCAAAAATTCTAAGTACACAGGCATGTACAGTGTTATTACAACTATTTATGTTCACTTTCACACACATTTTCGGTTAAGGAACTGATGTTGTTAGTTAATCATAAATACAGAACATACAATAAGTGTTTGTTCAATATTTACACATGTAAATGTAAAACTTATGTTATTGTTATATATAGTTGCCCCTGGAGGACATGTGTCACCTGAGATGGAACAAGTGTCTTCACCTGGGTCAGCCAGCTCAACACTACTAGAAGGTGAGTGTATCATTTGCTGGCCATATAATATGTGCTCTTCTATATGTTATGTTGTCATGTGCATTATTTGTTTTGCACATCTTCTTTAAATAGGATTACTTAGTGTCAGTGAAAATTAAGTGTAAGGCAACATGTATTGTGTTAGTGATGTTAATTATCATGTAGGACTTCTGAGTTTAGAGCAACTTTTCATTCATTCATATTTCATACTGAGTCCAAACATTATTCGTAAGTCAAGGTAGTTTTTAATGAGGTTATAAAACGTATGCTAACATGTTAGGTGTTACTTAGGACATAGTACAATTACATAGTAACACAGCATACATTAACATGCCATTTAATAATGTGTACATTTCTTTTTAGAACATCATGGTGATGAGGATGATGAGTATGATGAGGATGACGCCACAGAAGAGACTGAAATACAATCATGTGACCATGAAGAGGTGCCAATAGAAACTGTTGTACCGCCAAATCGTCCATCAACTTCCACATACGATGCAATTGTAGCTTCAGAGGGAAAAATAGTGGACGCAGAAAATCGTCGCCATTCAGACATGATGACAGTGCTGGAAAGGATGATTGGACTGCAGGAAGAAACAGTATCACAATTGGCACATCTCCACAGAGTCTTCATTGAAGTGCCTAAACAGTTGCAAAAAATCAACACCTCATTCGAAGCATTAGTTGTTCAGCAAACACAAGCTAATTACTGGAGAATGACTAATGTACCACAATTCAACACCTCCCAGCCAGGATCTGTTCATGCAGGTCAGTTTTCACCACATTCATCTGATATTCATTCACCAGGCCCAAATGTTACCGGTCAAGTAGCAGAGATTGCTGTGCAGGTTCCTGACGACATACTACCACTGCCATCTGTACAAAATCAGCAGCTGACACCTACAAAGGAGCCCACAAAAACAAAATACAAGCAGTTACTACTGACCAGTTTTTGGTCAAAAACAACAAAAGACACACATGAAACAGACCAACCATCACTTGTGCAGTGTCTACCAACTTGCTCACATGTGTCACTGGGCACAAGCCCTGTCCGTGAACAGTCACTACCCAAAAGCCCTGTAGGTGAATCGCTGCCCAAAAGCCCTGTAGGTGAGTCGCTGCCCAAAAGCCCTGTAGGTGAGTCGCTGCCCAAAAGCCCTGTAGGTGAATCGCTGCCCAAAAGCCCTGTAGGTGAATCACTGCCCAAAAGCCCTGTAGGTGAATCACTGCCCAAAAGCCCTGTAGGTGAGTCACTGGCCACAAGCCCTGTAGGTGAGTCACTGGCCACAAGCCCCGTAGGTGAACAGTCACTGGCCACAAGCCCTGCCCGTGAAGTGCCAGAGGCCACTCAAAGTGGCTCTGTTGTGCCTAAAGTTGGTGGCAAAAGAAAAAGGAAAATTCAAGAGACAACAAGCAGGCCTGTTACTCGCTCGCAAAAGGAACAAAAAAAATAAATGTTATAATTCAGAAAATATGTCTTTGGCCTTGTTTTGTTGACTTCACATTATCTAATTACTATTGTATGTATGCTGAAGACTGTGTTGTTTCCAAACTTTCAACTATGTTCTTGTACACGTGAAGTTTTGGAAATGTTAACACTCATAATTAATTGTGTTATAAATATTTATGTTGTAATCGTCTGTTCAGTAATGGTCCACCAGGAGCCAGTTGCTAAGTTTAGAGAAGCTGCCATTGACTTTGCAGCAAAACATTGCATTTGGGTGTGTTAATTGATGTAAGAATTGCATATGCATATTAGTCACATGCAATTATTAAAACACCTAAGTAAGTGCAAACATCTTTCTTGTACGTGTACAGCAGGATTATGTGTAAATTATTACTTACCTTTGCCTTGCTTGGCCATTGTAATTTTGTCCTTTAATCAGTTGTGTGTTCGTTTCTATAACATCTCAGAATGTATAATAATATATATACACACACACACACACACACACACACACACACACTGAGTGAGTGTGAGTGTGAGTGTGTGTATATATATATATATATATGTATATATGTGTATATATATATGTATATATGTGTATATATATATGTATATATGTGTATATATATATGTATATATGTGTATATATATATGTATATATGTGTATATATATATATATATATATATATATATATGTATATATGTGTGTGTGTATATATATATATATATATATATATATATATATATATATATATATATATATATATATATATATATATATATATATATATATAGTACTATATAAACTGGTATACACAAACTAATACACTTCATGCTTCCTTGTGAAAGCACACTATTTTAATAATACAGGCCTAATGTTTGAGAAATATCCTAAGTATGAGACTCTAACAGTATTGTGCTTAAACAAATGTTTATTACTTAATTCAATCATGTTTCTCACCATTTAAATAGGTTTCATACAAGGTATACTTAATGCCATCAATGTTGTGTGTACTCCTGCAATATAAAAAAAAAAAAAATATTATATATAAATATATATATATTTTTATAAGAGATATATTTATATATATATATATATATATATATATATATATATATATATATATATATATATATATACACACGTATTTAAACTCATGCAGACAGGGAGTTAACCAGACTTTCACATACACACAGAAATGTAAGCGGGGAAAAAACATTTCTTTTTGCAGGTGTGTTTTTACTGATATGCCTGGCTAAGAAATATTTTCACACACTGGTCTTTGTTAGTTTTCAAAAAAACACTATGTGAACGCATTCACAGTCTAGGGATGTTTTTCACAAACGAGATAAAAGAAGGAGAAATGTTTCTCCCACAGTCCCATATCACGAACCACAACTGTTAACCCAATTAGACAAACAAATCCAATTGGCGTTTGAAATAAGGAGTCAAAGTAGTTACTTTTGTTGACCTTGACAAGGAAAAACAGGAGTTTGTTAGCCATTCAGCACATTCATTTTGATGAGCAAATAACACAGACCTGCACACAGCTTTTGTGCTACTCAGACATGGCTGATGAATTCGTTAACAATATTAATCCCCTTTTAGGGTATAAGTACATGATCTGTGAAGCCATCTTGAACAGTCGCGGACAGAAAGCAAGCACACGCCAAATCGATGATTTCATTCGAGCAAAATATCCTTATTACCAAGACCGTAAGCATGCACGGAATTTTAATTCCTCAATAAGATTCACTTTATCAAGTAATGACTTTTTTGAACGTGACCAGGATAAGCTACAACACACCTATGGTTTCTGGAAGATTGCCCCGGAAAAACAATTTATCCTGAAAGACGGCACTTATATTGTCGTGAAAGGCATATTTATTCCTAATGGCAATAGCAATGTATCCGCTACTACTGATCCGTTTGAATCGATACGTGCTGCAATATCTGCAGCCTCCATTCCTGAAACCCACATTGTACAAGAACAAAAGTACTATGATTATGTACCAAGCCTTTCAGCTGAAATTGCATTGGAATGGGAACCGGAAGAAATGAACCTACCTCCCGACCAATTATTTGAAGAAAGCAGTGGCGATTCCTATGAGCGCATCCTGGAGGAGATATGTGCCATACTGGATTCAGCGGTTGGGTTAAGCGTGGATGAAAATGGCTTGCATTTCTGGAGCGACCAGTTGCAGCCAGGCGAAGAGTTAATTCTAGAAGAATGGTAAATATAACAATCGTTATGCGTTGACTCTGCGTTTAAATTTTTTTTTTTTTTGTAACCACCATTTTCACTTTCAATGCGTGGATACAGCGTAACATTGCAGACTGCATAACATGTAGCGATCACAAACAAATTGTTTCCTAATACAATATAGTAGGACCTGAAAGAGTAGTACACATTGCTGACGGAATAAATATACGTACTTTCCTATCCCTTTAAACATATTAGCAACATTTTACCATTACTCTAACACATACCTGTTTTGTTATCATGCAACATCTACAACATTGAAAACCGGGTCCACCACGTATGACGTGGGACCCTTGTCATGGGCCAAGGCGTCCTTAAAAAGGATTAGTGATGTAAGTCCCGCCCCCAAGCGACGTGCGCGCCTCAAAGCCTATTGGCTGTCATGTTTTGTTATAGTAACGGTAACTGCAGTGTGTGATGCGTGCGGCTCAGTGTTTGTAGGCGTACCCTGGGCGTTAGCCGAATGTTAATTGAGTGGGAGGAGTGTTAGCGTGCGTTTCACGCTGGCTTAACATGACGTCACACGTATTGCATTTGCGCATTGTGTTATCGGCCGTGCTTTCTGTTCAAACACGTCTGTTTAAAAAGAATACAGATGTACTCGTTTAGAACGAATGTAGTTTCGTCTTCATTGTATTTGAAATAAAGATGTTATGTTTACTGGTATTTTCAACATGTATTGAACGCACAACGTACGCTTTGTTTTGCGCATGCGCTAACAGTTAGTGGAGCCAAGCGTGAAGTGCGTGCGCACACAAAGATGTGCGCGCACATCTTTCAGTATACAGGCAACGTTCACTTCTTATACATAGTTATGCCTGCTACAAATTTAAAGAAACATTACATACTGATGAACAGTTTTACTTCTAACATATAAGTGACTGACGTGTGTATCTACACAATCATATAGAGCTGCGTAACGCGTTGTCACGGATGCATATCTAGTAAGGTGCCATCTTTGACCATCATGTGTTTGCTGTATTTCAGAGATGTCGGGGAAGATACAATCGGATCAATGTATGATTTCAGAAGAGTCTACCTTTATATGAGATGATTGTGAGGAGGAGCCACCGACTACTATACTACATATGGAACTAATTTTATATTGCTTGCAGCGCTTATTAACAAACAATTAAAAATGTGATACCCTTATGCCTATATTGCATAAGCACTTAATTAACATAATGATGTTGCAAAAGAGTGCCTCATGAATTTTTATTGAGTGTTCTTTAATGACTACTAACATTTTATGACATGGTGTGTTTTATATATAACAACCATTCCCACTCTGCTAACACATTTGTGTATTCTAATATGTAATGGAACGTATGACTGTCGAAACTATGTAACAATAATAATAATAATATGAGCATGTTCATGTATAGGGCTGCTAGTTGTACGCAGCGATTTACAGACACATGTTTCAGCCTGAGGTCCCTGGCCCGTGGAACGTACAAATGTTTTTTTGCCGCATGAGGCACAGGGAGATAAAGTGACTTGGCCAAGGTCACAAGGAGCCCACACCGGGAATTGAACCAGACTCCCCTGCTTCAAACTATCAGTGCCAGTGTGTGTCTTTACTCACTGAGCCACTCCTTCTCCCAATGTAAAGGACACTTACAACCAAGTAGCCATTTATTTTTAAAATCTCTTGTTACATGGGTATGTAGATAAAATGGTTTGGGACTGTAGCAAATAATGTTACTGGCCAGATGTTATGGTCCCCTCCAATGCATGATGTTCTGAATATGACATCACCATCATGTTATGAAGTAAGTTTCTGTGTATATTTCATTAACCTAACTAACTATAGTTTACTGTGTTTATTAATCGTTTAGAAATACATAGTATAGTCAATATGATGATATAAGCTACCATAATAAAGCTGGTGTTATCATTTGTCGGTGTTATACATGGATCCTACACCAATTGATAGAGACACAAACAGTTGTCTTAAAAAGTGTGTCTATGCTAGTGATGAATGTGCTCCCGTAAGTAAACAAATAAGTACAGTTATCCCCTTTTCTCCAACCACCTCTATATTACATTAATGGAAATTATAAGGAAACATACATAAAATGTGATGAAATGTGAGTAATCATTTTGTAATACAATGCACATGAAAGCTCAAGAGTAGCTAAATGCATATACATGATACAGAAAGTACATATATGTAACATTTGTGTTTAAACCAATATGTTGGGTTTTTAGTTCCAATAATTATAGGAAGATTGAGGTAGGCATATCTTATGAGAGATGTCAGCAAATATACATACCATGATCAGTCATACTGGAGATATACCTATAATGCAAAGGAACAATATATAAATTGCAAACATTGACATGCCATCTTCAGTACCGTAAACAACACAGCAAAGTGTGTATTTGGTGTTAAATGTACAACACCATGTATATTTCATGACATTCAAAATGTAAATCAGCCTGGTGTACACATCATATGGATGTACATGTTACACTGCACCAATAACATTGTATGTAAGCATACTAGAAGCATGAATGATTATGGGCATAATATGTGTTTTGTCTTAGCATAAGGAATAACACAATGCTAAAATATTATTGCTTTGTTACCCAAGTTGTATTCACATACACACAACTAAAGTACAATTGAAGAGGGATTATATAACCTGTGCAACAATAACATACCGGTGCCACATCCCTTTGTGCACACAGCAGAGAAAAGAAAGGTGTGCAACCCATATTCATCTGTGTCCTAACAGAAGGTTATATAAAGAAACATTATTGTTAATATAACATAATTAAACTATAAAAGTAGTACTAGGAACATATGAGTTTGTACTTACAAGAAAAAAATGAATTGATGAGATTCTGTCGTGTCTGGCCACCACTGGCTGTTTGTTCATTTTCAGCAGCTACATGGGTGGGATGCTCGTCTACCAAAGCCTCAGCTAGGTCTGACTGTACATTGTGCCTGAGTGCAACATTGTGCAAAATGCAACAGGCAAGGATAATATCAGACACTTTTTGAGGCTTGTATAGAAGAGCCCCACCAGTTCTGTCCAGACACCTAAACCTGGTCTTGAGTAGGCCAAATGTCCTCTCTATAACAGATCTTGTAGATATATGGGCTGCATTGTACCTGTCCTCTGCTTCAGTTTGAGGGTTTAGCACCGGAGTCAAGAGCCACGGCCTAATTCCGTATCCTGAGTCACCTATAATGAATGGAGCACACATAAGCTGACATTAGTGATCAAATTGTACAATGCCAACATTCCTAAATCAACATGTGTTTTGTGTTAGAACATGTAAATATGTACTCACCCAGCAGCCAACCAGGTTCAAAATGTCCCTCTTCGAACGCATGGAAGACTGAAGAGTTCCTCAGGATAGAGGAATCGTGACTGGAACCAGGGAACTTGGGTACCACATGCATTATCCTCATCGTGGCATCACATACCACCTGTACATTGAGTGAATGGTAGTGCTTCCGATTGCGGTACACATGCTCACTCTGACTAGGTGCAATCAAAGCAACATGTGTGCAATCGATTGCACCCAGCACACATGGTATCCCTGCTATATTATAAAAGCCAGTCCTGACTTCCAGCCACTCTGTCGCCTCTGTAGGAAAATGAATATAATTCCTAGCGCGTCTATTGAGTGCATAGAGAAACTGGGTCAAGGCCCGCGAGAATGTAGATTGCGAGACCCCGCCCACTATGCCCACAGTTGTCTGGTATGACGCGGAAGCAAGATAATGTAATGAGCACAGCATTTTAACAAGCCCAGGGACTGCACGACCTCTGGCTGTGAAAAAATCTAAATCCCCCCTTATCTCCTCATAAAGAGCTAAGATTGCTGCTGAACTCAAACGATAGCGACTTACAATCTCCTCCTCACTCATCCCATCTAACAGGGTTCTCTCCCTGTACAGACGCGGACGAGGCACAAGTTGTCTCCTCTGTCTTCTCCTCTGATCTCCTGTCCCTCTACCTGTCCCTCGGCCTGTCCCTCTCCCTGTCCCTGTCGTATCCGCGTCACTGTCACTGTCCCTCGGTGTGTCCCTACCTTGCCCTATATGATTCTCTTGATCATCAAGCATGTCATAGAAAAGAATGTTCCTGCGTCTCCTAAACATTCGCAACATTTTGAAATGAGTAGCTGTGAATGAGCAGGTAATGTGCGTCCTTTAAATAGGTATGTGATGATGTCAGGTGACATAGTAAAATGCAAGGTGTTACATTAACATAATAAAGTACTTCTGTGGCAAGCTGTGTGCACTTGTTGTTCTAAGTATTTGTTGTGTGTATTCTGCAGGGAATGATGATATTTGGCAATGATGTGACGTGAAGCTTTGTACAAAGATTGCTTGCAAATAAATAGTTGCATGTGCAATGCATGTAACACTTGTGAACGCAAGAGTCAGTCATGTAATGAGACAAAAAGGCTGAGATTGACGTGGGAAAAGTTTTGTGTAACATGTGTAATTATCCATGTTATTGTGACATGTTGGCAACAATGAATAGTCGTGTGCATATGCATGCATTTGTGTAAGGAGGATAGTTGGTATAGAATGAGTTTACAAGGTGTCCCAATGATGAATTACTGTACATGTGTGTATAAGTTAGGTTGAAGTGCTTGTAATGCAACGGTTACAATGTAAACATGCAATGTGATTGAGCGTCCAATAAGTGACGTCATGAAAATAGGGAGGACCCAAAAGTATATGTAAACATGAGAAGACAGATGTACATGAACGTTTAAAGATGCGTGTCACATTACAAGCATTGTGTAATGTAAAGGAAGATGAATATACTGTGTATGTGTGACATGTGTGACATGTGTGACATCATGTAAATAATTGTCGCTGAGTTGAGTAAAATGTGTGATATGATGTGAGGTTCTCCTTTAAGAGTGTAGTATAGTATTTTCCCTTGCCACATCATCACATGATGAGTAATGTGACCCGCAAATGCTGAAAACATGTAAAAGTCGAATGTTATGCAAATAAGACACGTCAGCTGTGACACAATGCAGGGAATGCCCCCACACTGTAATGCAAATCCCCCTTGTATTGTGAGCAATGAAACGTAAACAGTACTATACTGTTATACGTCCCCGCTCCATTGACTTCCATTGATGTACAGAAGATGTTTTTTTTCTAAGTGCCGTTCCGGCAGCCTTAGCGATCGTTCTCCCGTCCAAAATGCCAACTTTAGTTGGCGGGAGAAATCGGCCATAACATCTCAATTTCGTAGTGCCGATCAGCCCCGATAAGCTGTTTTTTTTTGTTGAATCCAGCCGATTTAAAAAAGTGGCGATCAGTGTCGAAAACAGGCTTATCGGCAGGCGACTGGCCATAACCAAATTATCGGCTCCGAAACCTGGCGATATGAAGCACTTATCGGCGCTTACTGAATCTCAAACCCAATTTTGGCTATAACATGGCCATATTTCCCTTATCAACGCTTACTGCATGAGGCCCACTATCTTCACTGGGGCGTTAGAAGCCATATGTGACTTTTGTGGTTGTGGTAGTTAAGAACCCTCCCTTCCCATCTGGGGGGGCCCTGATTCTATGGCTCAAGAGTGTTGTTAGCCCTGGCAAACATTGTAAGGTAGCTTGTAGTTTTGAAAGGTTTACTGAATGGTCCGAGGAGGGGGAGGGGTAAGGGGAGGGTGGGGGGGTGGGGGGTAGGATCGCTGGGACAGAATCAGCGGTAGAGAGAGCAGGAAGATGAGGTTCGTGCATGAACCTAACAGGTATTTGCCTGGTCCTTGGGCGACCAGCTTTTGGGCGATAATGCCCATCAAGGTGGACTTCGGTGTCAGCATCCGGTGGGCAGTGTGGGGTGGGGGGCTGAACCCTCTGGTTCTTTGTGTTTTTTTTCCCCTCCAGAATTCTCATTCACACCCTTTGTTCTCATACGGGAAGGGGTGGGGGGAGAGGGGGGGGAGGCTGTAAGTGGGGGGGGAAGGGGGGGAGGGGGAGGAGGTGATTTAGGGGGGGGGAGGGGGGCCAGACAGAAGAGAGATTCTAGAGCGCATTTCCGCGTCACATGTGGGGGTATATTCCCTGCATGTAGGTAGCTATTGACATTAGATTATCATGCCGTCTTTTATGTATCAATGTTCTTTATTATCGGGAGCTGGTATTCTTTGTGCAACGTATAGGACTTGGGGTGGTTCTTCTGTGTGTAAATTGGTACCTCTGTATATTGTAGGGGCTATGAGTGTACAAGGTTTGGGGGAGAGAGAAAAAGAGGGGGGTGAGGGATGATATGGGTGGGGGGGAGGGAGAGAGGAAAGGATGGGGGTGGGGAGAGAGGGTGGAGGGGGGGGATGACGATGGAAAGGGGAGTGGTAGGCATTGCGGCGCCTTGCTTATGTTTGGTTCACCTGCACAGTAGTTATACAATTCTTCACTTCAGTAGGTTATACATGCAGTAATCATTTGTACAATAGGTGGTCAGTGAATTATGTAAATAGGCCATGTGGACAGTTAAACCATAATAAACTGCGTCTTGGTTGTATATGGGGGGGGGGGGTTTAGTGTTTAGTGTTTAGGGTTTAGTGGTGGGGTGCGTGTTCACTATGGTGTCTAGGGGGGGGAGGGGAGGAGCCGGGGGAAGGGGAGTGGGGAGGGGGAGAGGTGGTATGAGGGGATGGGTGGGAGTAGTTAGGGGTAGGGTCGTGGTGGGGTTTCAATAGGGCTGCAAGTGCACACCTTAGGGTCTGCGGATTGGTTTGCTCAGTGCGAGCTGCGTAGCGGTTTCTCGGGGTTATGCGGCCAACTCGGGGTGCTGTTCCGCTCGCTGTTTTCATTGTGACGTCGTAAGGGGAGCGGCGTCTTGGTATTCCGGAGTAACAGGTAAGGTGATCTTGGTGCTGGGTGGTTCTGTAGGGGGGGGGGTTAGGGGGGAGGGGAAGGGGTACGTGGGGGAGGTGGAATAGGTGACATCAGGGTGAGGTTGCGGTGAGTGTTTTGGCAGCTAGCTTTGAATCACATATACCTATACATATATACATGTACATTAGATACACAGATATTCACATTGGTAGAACACATTGGCATTAGAAATAGACCGTTACATCAGGGTGGTCTCAGCTTTAGCGGCGAGGTTGGGAACCTTTATGGTGGGGCTGGGGTTCATCATATCCGGGGGGGGGGGCGGAGGGATGGGGCAGGGTATCGGGGGGGGGGGTATTTGGCGTGGTATCCGGGGGGGGGGAGGGGTGATGGGGATTGTGGGAAAGGGGATGGGGGGGGAAGAGGCAACTGGAGGTATTTTGGAATAGTGCTGTGCGTCATTTGTATGGTAAGTGTACCGTTATTTACGCTGGTAAGTCGTATTGACACTTATGAAGTGACGGTCTCAGCTCTATTTGCGTGTAGTGAGTTGGTGAGCTTTGGTGGTGACGTTCAAGCCCCTCGTTCTATCCGGGGGTGGGGGGGCTGGGGAGGGGGTGTGTGGAGGGGGGGGGGTCTGGGGTAATGGGGGGGGGGAAGGGGTGATTGTGGATAGGTCTGTTGGGGGATTATTGCGAAACCACTGTTGTAGAGATCGCGGGCGGGGGGGGGGGGCAAGCGGGGGGGGGAGGGGGGTAGGGGACTCTCTAGTGGACACCCGGAGCAGTGTGGGATTGGCTGCTTGATACTGGGGGTGTTGTGTAGGTTGTAAAAGGTAGGTGTTCTGCTGTGCGTTCGCCGTCACGAGTTGGGAGGGGGGAGGGTTAGGGGGGGGAAGGGAGGACAAATAAGGGGGGAGGGGTGGGATGAGGATGAGGGAGGGGGCACTGGGGGGGAGTGATGGTGAGAGGGGGGTGGGTGATGGTGAGGGGGGGAGGGGTTGATGGTGAAGGGGGGGGGGGTTGTTCCATCGTATAGGCTATTGTAGTTGACAATAAGGGGCTTTATAACATAGCTACAACTTGGGTTTCAACTGGGATGTAAGCTGCACATAAACAAGGTGGGTGGGGGAGGGTAAGTTCCGCAGCACAGGAAAAAACGCTTAACAGTCTCAACAGGGGTAACGGGTTCTGTATCAGTCTGATTGGGGGGGGGGCAGCTATTTCTCACCGGGACCAGATATAACGTTTATCTGGAGTGGGGGCAATCAAACCTGGTCTGGGTGATGTCCACGGGTAGGTCGAGGAGTTCCCAGCGGGGCTTGGCCAGCAAGGCCACCAGGTGGATCAGGTTTCCCCTCTCCTGCCTCCGCGCTTCTCAACTCGCCTATGCTGCTTGTGGGGGTGCACATCTTGGCTCCAACAAACCGAGCCATGGGGTGCTGGGGACTCTTTTGTCAACTGGTTGGTAGAACAACAACTAATGGGACTGCGTAGACACGCTGGTTTTCTCCATGGTCTCCCTTCGGGAGGTAAGGGCTCTGGGTCGCAGGGCTTCTCCTCCAGGCGATCAGGTCTGTTGCTCCTGCTGGCCGGCCAATCTTTCCGACGCTCTGATGGGTCTCCGCTCCTGGCTTGCTTCTCGTGGTTCCCCTAGCGTGTTGTTCCGTGCAGGTGGCAACGTCAGGCCTAGTTCGCGGGCGAATCCTTGCATTTCTTCTGGCAGTCTGATGGATCTCTGCTTCCCGCCTCTGCTTACGACCAGCCGGAATGGAAATCCCCATCGGTAGGGTATGTTGTTTTCCCGCAATATTTGGGTGAGTGGTTTGAGTTCTCTGCGGCGCTCAATTGTGATCTTGGCGAGGTCACTGAATATTTGTAACGGCTCATTTTGAAAAGTCAAATTGTTCGCCTCTCTGCTCGCCGTCATAACCTTCTCCTTTGTGGAGTAGCTATGGAGGCGTACTATAATGTCCCGCCTTCGTTTTGGATCATTCGAGCGGGGGCCCAGTGCGCGGTGCGCGCGATCTATTTCTAGATCTCTTTTATCCAGGTCCTTGCACAGGGTGTTAATGAGGTCAGTCACGTAAGATTTTATTGCTTCAGGGGGAACCGTTTCCGGGACATTCCGAATCCTGAGGTTCTGCCTCCGGTCCCGGTTCTCCTGATCTTCTATGCTGTCCTTCAGGAGTCTGACCTCCTCACCCAGGCGCATGATCTCATCATCTGCCGCCGCTTGAGCTTGCAACGATTCTTCAAGCTTGCTCTCTAGATCGTCAGCTCTTTGTGTGAGGGTATCCATTTCTTCACGTAGGCCCGTCACCATTTCCCTGAGGTCCTGCTTGAGGGTTTTATGTAGCCTATCGTGCATATTAGAGAGGAGTTCCTCCAGATAGGTGCGCGTGATTTCCCTTTCTAGGGCTGGTTCCGCTGCCTGCGTGTCTCCCTCTCGTTGCGGGGACGCAGCCGCGTGGTGTCCGGCGCCATCTTGAGGTCCCTGCATGCTCGCGGGGCCGCGTTTTTGCTGCGGCTGGAAAAATTTCGGGACGCCTTTAGAAGCTGGCGCTTTTGCCTTCTGGGGCATGCTGTGAGGTTCAGGCGTAGTTTGAGACTATTTGCGGTTAGTTGCGGGGGGGGGAGGGGGAAAGGTATTTTCTGATCTTTTTATGCGTGAGGGTTCTCAGAGCTCCCTGACTAACCCACCATCTTGGATGACGTCACCGGAAGTCAAAATAAAGTCATTTTATTGAATGGTTGTCTGGGGTTTTTCTGGGGTTGTGGGGATAGGGGGAGGGGGGCCTAGGGGAGACAGATCACAACCTCTCCTGTCCAGCACCTCCCCACCTCGCACTGCTGAGGGACGGCTCCTTTGGGGGTGAAGGGGTGACTCGTGGCTCCTGCGCCGCACCCTGTAGCAGAGGGTCAGGCCAGCCGGCCAAGGGGAAGTTTGCAGGTTATCCCCTCTCTGCAGCAGCCCCGCGCCTGCAGTTTGGTGTACTGGGGGGACAGGCTAATTTTTTTTTTTTTTAATGTTGTGGTTTATTTATTTATGTTTATGTTCCTGATCCTGGGGGGGAGATGTGCCTTTAAATCAACCTGCGGTGGCCATCTTGGATTTGGCACACACACATGCTGAAATGCCAGGAGCCAGACAGCTCTGATTCAGGCAGCAGGCTGCTCAGACCCCAGCGACGGCAGGAGGATGCACAGGGAGGCTGGGGAAGATGCACAGGGAGACTGGTGGGGACAGCAGGGAAGGCTAATTGACTTTACTGCCGGCCGGGGGAGGTAAGCCCAGCACCCAGATATAGCCCAGTGGCGGCCATTTTAGATAGCCTCCGGCCGCACCACTGATACTAGCCTGAGGTTATGTGCTGCTCTCTGTCCCGTCTCTTCCACCTGGGGGCTCTGCTTTCTTCCGTGGGGTTCCCCCTCCTCCGGACCCCCCACCGAGCCACTCACTCTCTGGAGGAGGCCGCACACCTCCTGGCTCGCTCCTCCGTGGCGGAGCCAAGATGGCCACTCCTTCCCCCCCTGGCTCCTGCCTGATCACCCGTTCACTGCACTCACTGCCCGCTCGGATCGTCGCCGCGGGACTTCTCGGGGTGCGGGGGGAGTCTCCCTCACCCGTGGGGCACCTTTTCGCCGCACTTTTGTGTGTTTTGGGGGTTTTGTGATGCTTCACAGTCCAGCCGTCAGGTTTTATTTATTTATTTATTGGTTTGCCGGTGATGCTATGTCGGGCGGCTATGCGGCTTGTATGCAGTGTGGGTGGGAAGGAAGGGGGGGGCCGGATTCACTCACCGACTAGTGTCCCAAGCCCCTGACTATCCGGGCTGCAGCTTTTGAACACCGGGAGGAATGGAATTTGACACCCGGTCTAGGAAGCTCGGGTCTGCTTAGCCGCCATCTTAGACCCTCGGCAATGGGGGAGAGGGGGCCTAGAGGTCCCGGTTTTTGTCCGTGGGCTTTTGGACTGCGTAGAATTCCCTTGTCAGGGCAGTCAACTCGTGGATGGTATCTTACCCCAGCTTTTTGGGTACTTTTGTTTGTTTTTTGGTCCCTATGATCTTTATTTGAATCCCTCTTGGGACGGAGCTGAGCTTGCGCACGTCCTGCCTGCTCTGTGTCTTGGCCACGCCCCCCATGCATTTGTATTTTTAATGCATTTTTATATGAACTTTTTTTTAAATTTTCTTTATTGTATTTGTTTTTTTAATGTATTTGTTTTATATGTATTTGGTGGGTTTTATATGTATTTGGTTGTTGTAAATGTATTTAGAGTTTTTTTATATGCAATTGGGGGTTCATATTTATTTGGGGGCATGTAACAGGGTACTTATCCCTGTTCAAAAATGTGCCTCTAATCCAGCAGTGTGGTGGTTAACTGCTGGTAGACAATTAACCAACACCACCTGGCTGATTACAGGTGTCAGAAAAAGCCTGCCTCTGAGACGGGAAGAGAGATTCTTCCTGAGCTCACACGTGAGCTGAGCTGACCCAGGAAGCAGAAAGACAGAGAGTTCCCTAGTCTACAACTGGGCTGACCTGTGGAACAAACCGATGTCTTGAGTTGCAAGCTGACAACAAGACAAAGGGGACAAGATTCTATATCTGGATCCTGACATTACCTTAGCACACAAGGGTGCGGACACCAGGAGAACAGAGAAGCCTTCCCCTACAGCTACCAGAGAGGCAGATAAGCTTTACTTTCTAAGACTGTTGTATATCTGCCCATATCAAAATATATGTTCGGGGCTGGGAAACATGCTATCTAAAGGGAGTTCTGGACTGCATATGTTTACCTAGAAATACTCCCTTATTGTTATTAGTTTGATGATTTTCATGTGTTAAAGAAGCAGGCTTATTGCATACCTCTGCACATGTCTCTTACAGGGCATATCTATATATGGGGGGGGGAGATTATAAGTATTTGTGGTTTTTATATTTATTTGGGGAAATTTGGGTGGGTTTTATATGTATTTTGATGGGTTTTATATGTATTTGGGATTTTTTTAATATGTATTTTTTTTTAATATGTATTTGGGTTTTTGTAAAAGTATTGGGGTTTTATATATGTATTGAGGAGTTATATGTATGGGGTTTTTATATATGCATTTGTTTTTTTTATATATGTATATGGGGGGTGTGACAGGGTAAATAAAAGCCACCAGCTATATGCATGGAAAACCTATGTCTATTCTGCAGTGCAGCACTGACTAGGTTGACTTCAGCTGGGAACCTCAGGACAATTATTTGGAACCCAGCTGCCTAATCAATGTGTGTTAAAACCCCAGGCTGTAGACACATGGGGGCTGGCTGTTGAGGAGAGAGGAGTAAGCTGCTAAAGAGATTACTGAAACAAGGTCTGAGTAGCAAAGTAGTTGAATTGTGAACTGTCTGTCCCCTGCATAGAAAAAGGGTAGCTACCTTATATATAGACTGTCTGCTAAAGAGAAACTGTTTTGTTTGGTTTGCTGAAGAAAAAGCCATTTTTCTTTTTTTTGCTGATGAAAAGCTATTTTTGTTTTGTGGGCTGTATATCTTTTAAGGCTAAATAAATAAGCCTTGTCAAGAAACCCATGTGTGTAGTTGCATGTACCCTGCAACATATGGTGTCAAGAATTGGGAAGGATTTTTTTCAAAAGGCTCCTGCAGTTAAAGGGCCACACACACACACACACACACAAGAATGGAAGAATTTTTGAAAGACTTTCTGTGCGAGCAGACCAGACAGCAGGGACAGTTAATGCAGGAGCAGGCACAGCTGCAAGCAGAGAGAGATGAAAGACTACAAGAAGCACAGGACGAGCAGATTGCCAAGCTGCTGACCCAATTCCAAGGGTCTGCCAGTGCAGAACTGGCAAGCAGACCCCTGATACTCCTGAGGAAAATGGCGCCGAACGAGGATCCAGAGGCTTTTTTACTGACATTTGAAAGAGTCGCCGAAGCTCAGGGCTGGGCTACAGATCGCTGGGCAACTGCTTTGGCCCCGCTCCTCATAGGAAAAGCCCAAGCCTCATATCAGGGCCTCCCTACAGATCGGGCAATGGACTACCGACAAGTAAAAGCTGCCATACTGGATTGCTTAGGTCTGACCACAGAGACCTACCGGCAGCAGTTCCGGAACAGAAAGTACACCGCTAAGATGAGAACCAGCGATTATTGGACTTGTGTATGTGCTGGATACAACCCGAGGAGTGCACTAAGGAGGCAATTCTTGAGCAGGTGGTTTTGGAACAATTTCTACAAATAATACTCCCTTCCGCACGCTCATGGGTAAAACGCCATGCTGCTGAAACCCTAGCTTTGGCGGTCCGACTCGTGGAGAACTTCCTTGGGGCTGAGCAGCAGGCGAGTGTCCTGGACCCGACTCTACCGGCACTTGCGGACGCCCAAAGAGGGAGGTTGGATCAATGGGGAACCTACGGCCCGTCACAGAACTGCCAAGTCCAATAGAAGGAGCAGTCGTTCCAGCAAGGACGGAGTCCAAATGCTGGTCCCTGCAGAGACCCTCCTCTCCTTCCGGATGTCGGCTCATCGCAAAATGAGAGGAACTTTCGAGGACGGCACCCACAGGACCCACCAGAAGCCTGGTCTCCAGTAACCGGTCCAGCAGAGCGCTATCCACAGCCCCCTCCTGCGACAGAACCCTCTCCATGTTCCGCCTGAGGATAACAAGGCCACCAATATGTGGACTGTCCACTGATGGATTGTTCATTCAGCAGAACCGTCGCCTCGGCTTTTACTAGGGAAAATTACAAGCCCTGGCTACTTCCAGCCCTGATTGGGGGAAAAACCGTCCAGGCCCTTGCAGATTCGGGCTCTGGGAAAACTCTGGTCCTCCAGGAACTGTTACCGCCCAACGTGTGTTCTTTTGACTCCCCATGGAGAATAGAATGTATACACGGCGATGTAAAACGCTATCCAACGGCCAAAATCCGGCTACAGGTAAAAGGTCAGGAGGCTTACCTCGAAGTAGGAGTCGCTCCTTGGCTCCCTGCCCCCGTTGTGCTCGGTCGGGACTGGCCTTTCTTTTCGGACCTAATGGCTCCAGTCTTTCACAAGGAGCCTCCTTCTAGGGCTCAGGAGAAACCTGGAAAACTGTTCCCCTTCTCGGCAGACCTTTTTCCCAGTAGACAGCGGGTTCAAAAGACTCGGAAGCAAAGACGCTTGGACAAACAGGACTGGTTGCAGAAATATGGGTCTCAAGGTGACCATTCTAGTAGTCAGAGGTCACAAGTGATGGCTGGGGATGGCCAAAGGGAGGGGGATATGGGCCCTGGAGATTTACCAGACCTGTACCTCCCTGACTTTCGCCAGAAGCAAAGGGAAGACCCAGTCCTTGCTAGACAGTATGACAAGGTGGTGAAAATTGATGAATAGATTTTAGATGCACAAGGGGTGATAGTATTCCTCCATTTTGAGCTACCAAAGGATATCCTATATAGGGTGAATAGGCAGACACAAACAGGGGAGGTCACCAGACAGGTATTGGTTCCCAAAGCGTTTGTTAAATCTGTGTTCACTCTAGCCCATACTGTCCCTTGGGGTGGTCACCTAGGCAGGGATAAAACATTGGACCGTATTTCATCCCGATTCTATTGGCCAGGGATGCATAGTGATATTGCTAAGCTATGTGCAGCATGTACTGAGTGCCAGCTAACTAGTCCAAAAGGACAAAACCAGCCCCTTTGGTTCCTCTAACCTTGGTGTCAGTTCCCTTTGAGAGGATTGGGGTAGACTTGGTAGGACCTCTAGAACCTTCTGCGAAAGGACACAGGTTTATCCTTGTAATAGTTGATTATGCATCAAGATATCCTGAGGCGTTCCCCAGCAATGGCGAAGGAAGTAGCCAACAAGTTGTTGGAACTGTTCTCACGGGTTGGACTTCCCCAGGTTATGTTGACAGACCAAGGTACAAATTTCATGGCTAAACTGATGCAGGATGTCTTAAAGTTACTAGAGGTCAAGTCTGTTTGGACATCGGTCTACCATCCACAGACTGACGGATTGGTGGAAAGATTTAATCGAACTCTAAAAGGGATGCTGAGGAAATTTGTAGATTCAGAGAAGAGAGCCTGGGATGAACTTCTCCCTTTTCTGCTGTTTTCAGTGCGGGAAGTTCCCCAGGCCTCCATGGGATTCTCTCCATTTGAATTGCTCTATGGCCGTCAACCCCGGGGTATCCTAGACCTCCTAAAGGAGTCCTGGGAGGAACAGCAGTCCCCTTCTAAGAATACCCTGCAATATGTACTAGACCTTAGAAAGCGCCTAGATGTGGTCGGCCATTTTGCCAGGAAGAATCTTAGATCAGCCCAGGACAGTCAGGAGAGACATTACAATCAGAATGGATTACAAGATCGCTCAACCAGGGTCCAGGAAGGGTAAACAAATTTACCATGTGAACTTGCTGAAACTCTGGAAGATGCAGCGGTCTCTATTTATCCACCCGGTGGAGGAGGAAACGGACTTGGGTCCTCAGCCTCCACGGGAGAACATCGTGAGTGACGATAAAATCCCAATGGGCAAACAGTTGTCCTCTGAACAAAAAGGGGACTTGTTAGCAATCATTGCAGTTCCAGGATGTTTTTTCTGACTTGCCAGGACAAACTAGCTTGATTTCCCATGCAATCGAGACAGCACCTGGGGTAAAAGTACATTCCCGTCCTTATAGGTTGCTTGAAAGTCCAGGGGTGTCGGGGAAGCTCGGGGAAGCCGGGGAAGCCGGGGAAGCCGGGCAGGCATGTGACTGTGACGTCACAGTGCGCCGCAACGTGCCGCGTCTCCACGCTTCCCGCACGCATCCTGCCGTGCGGGAAGTGTTCAAATAAAAGCTGCCGCTACTGTATTTGGGTGTCGTAAGTATTTTGTATTGCGGAGTGGGTTTTTTAGTATATATTTTGTGAGGGGGATTATGTGAGGGGGAGGGAATGAGTGCGAGGAGGGGGATTTAATGAGAGTGGGGTAATTTATGGAGGGGGGAGATTGAGAGGAGATGGTGAGTGAGGAAATGAGGGAGTATGTAGGGGAGTGAAATATGTGAGGCGGGGGGCAGGGATTGAGTGAGAGTGGGGTAATTGATGGAGGAGGGAGAGTGAGAGGTGGAGAGAAATACATGGAAAGAGGAGGGAAATAGAGGGGGCTCACAAAGTGTGAAATGGGGGTCTCGCAACACTGCTGAAAGGGGGGGGCAGTCACAATTCTAATCCTGGGCTCAAGGAAATCTGTCTGCACCCTGTGAGCAGACACTTATTTAAGAAAGCCGTTACATTGAAAATCCTTACAAGTAGGTGACTTTAGCTAAAGAAAAGGCAGCTAATCTTGGTAGAACACAGATACTAACATATAATAAAGTTATGGTACAAAAGGTTAATTTTATTCCATTTGCCACACAATTTAATGACACTTATAAGATCAACACTATACAGATGCAGCGGCCTTTGTTCAAACAAATCACAGCACCGATTTCGTGTGCACTGCTGTACTCCACGTGGCATGAACGCGGCCAATCACCCAGGCACCCGTGCTTATCGCGATTGCTTTGTTTGAATTTCATGGATTCTGTTTCTTTGGGTGCAATGAAATGAGTGAATTGCAATGTGTACAGTACTGTGCTACTGTGTCAATTTAAGATGTTTAAGAACCTGAACTCTAAAATGCCATTTTCTGCACTCGCCGCACTCGCGTCATTATGCAGTCATTTTTGAAGACATCCCGCGTCATGACATCGGTATTCCAATGTACACAACACGTGAAGTTTTTGAATAGTGGCTGCTGCAGCTGTAGTGAAGAGACACTGGCACATTTTAAAAGAAAATGAGGTTCTTTACGTAATGCTCCACAGCTTGTGTTTACCAGAGCAAAAAATTTAAAGGACAAACAAGCAACAAGTGCTCTTAAAAATATTGAGAGTACAGACAATAGTGAATGGTTAACTGATAGACCAAATAGTTTCTTCAGATGCGAAAAGTGCAAGGCTTTCAAACATGGCAAAAGAAAACTGCCTGTTCCAATCCTTTATCACCAAAGAAAATGTGAAAACAAAAGTTTAATTAATTGCAGGAGTGATCAAGTGGTTTATTTACTTGTGTCCATGTGGTTTACAATACATGGGCCACACAATTCACCCACGTAGAACATGCATTCTAGAACATATACTAAATATATCAATAGGACTAGAATAGAATAATGTCTCTCTACATTTTAAAGAGTATAATTATAGTCATAGACTTATCACAATGGGAGTCCTTTTTGGATTCACAGATTTTGTTCTCTACAACCGTTGGGCTGAATGTAGATTTTGACATTAATGCTTTCCTTACGTAAAGGTTTTTGCCATGTCCTGAGTATGTCTTTTCTAGATCTCACAATTATGTTGTCTTGCTCCTCTTTTTTTCCCCATTGTGAATTTATATGCGAGTGAATTCATGTTTGAGTGATTTGTAGATAACAAAGTATTTTTCTGCAATTTGCATTTTTATAATTTTATACTACAATATATGTATTTGTATATGCCCACTGGACTTATGTTATTAAAATATACAAATTAAGTCTCCAAATTATTCATCTGCCTTGGATTTTTTAAATTCTTAATTTTCATTGTTCCCTTTTTTAAATCGAATCAGAGTATCTATTACAAAATACATTTATTCCAATTTATGTTTGGATTTTAAACATGAAATTGCATTTTTGAACACACATTTATATTATATTGAGATTTTTAGATATATACTTTAAGCACTAGGGTATGCATTTATTATTAAACTATAAAAACTTTATTTTCCCTGATGCACTATGTATGAATTCACATATAATTACATATTGCAAATCTTATCTGTTTATTGGTTTCTGCTTGTATGTATTAGTAATTATCTTTTCTTTATCATTGTAGCATTGTATAATCCTGTGTAATCAGTTCCTTTCTAGTCTGTATCCAATTGGGACTCAAGTATGCACTTTGCTATTTTATACCTGTTTGCGGCGTGACGTCAGTCAACTAAGGACTTTTTGCCACGGGAGACCAGTTCTTTTAATCCCTTTTACCTTACAAATCAATTCACTAGGCAGGACAACATTATTGAATAAAAGGGGCTTTATTCGGGCAAGCCCACAGACATACAAAAGTTGCACAAAATACAGTAAATACATACCAACTGGTGGTCTGGGGGAGTCACTAGCCTCAACTAGGTGCAGGACGCCTGGTTCAGGTAGGCTTAACCTGTCTGCTCCAAGTCTAGGAACACACGGTACTCTTTTCAGGAGAGCCACTGCGCTCTCCTGGTTGGTTTCAGCTCCATCCAATTCTCAGAACATGGTCCCAAGAACTTGGGTGCGAGAACTTGCCCGCAGCACTTATCCTCTGCTTGGCCGGGCTGCTCCGGCATCTCTATGCAGAGTAACCTCCTCCAGTCGCCTCACTGATCTAAGCCTGGAGCAAGTAGGATCGCTTCTCAGAACTCGGCCACGTTCTGAGAATTGGCATCACACTGAGAACTTGGCCGTGACTATAGGACTTGTACTCAGCTAGGCCAGGCTTCTCCGGCAACTCTGTGCCGAGTGCTTTGCTATTCAGAGAAAAGCACATTTGAAAAGCCCACCAGCGCTTCACCGGACCAAACCCTTGGATGCTCTGATTCTCTGATTGACCGGTCCCCTTACATAGACCTTGCTGTCCTATGTTCAACATGGAAGAGGGACTGTCGACCAATCAGAGCATGGGCTTGTACACAGCAGCCAATCACGAGCCAGGGCACCTGGCTTTGCTTTACCCTATCAAAGGATGGGGCGTCTTAGGGTCAGGTTGCCGGCAAGGTGGGAAATATGAACTGGCCAAAGGAAATCATGCCTATGAGTTCTGTCTCTGCAACGGCTTTCCTTCGCCAGCCCATTACCGCCCACTTGGTAGGCTCCACATAATCTGGCTACAACACAGCGTCTCACCCACTGCAAGCCCATCCACAGCTCTGTTCCACCATCCTATTTTGGAAATATGGACACTCGAGACTTTTTGCTTTATATAGTCAGCGTTTAATCCTCTATGGTCCTTCATTTATATTTTAGAGTTGTTTATTTGTATCCGTTCTGAACAGTAAATGTATCTGAATGTTACACTGGTTCCGTATAATAGTACTACATTTGTTTTTTTTGTCCAGGAATCATGGATAAACTGTATTTCCAGGAGTCCATTATCTCCCCAATATTACCATACATTAGACATGAATTCCCACCTGGTCACTGGTTCATCTAAGAAAATGACCCAAAGCATAGTGTCTCTGCTACCTTTATTAAGGAATTTGAATCAACTGTGTAAGAACTATGCTAGAATAAGTACAGCAAATGGTTTGAGCAGTAGTACTGTATACTTTTAATTGTACTGTGCTGCTGTGTATGCTTTTTATCTGGTCAATAATCATACTGTCTTTGTATCTGTTTGTAGATCCATCATTTGAACCCCATAGAACTATCCAGTTTGTGTGCTATGCTTTGTCATCACCTGAGAATGTCAAGCCAGCAAACATAGAAGAACTTCACAAGGAGATCCTTAGTTACTGGAATGACATTCTAAAGTAGCAGTGTGCAAACTGGGGGGCATGACCCCTAGGGAGGGGCATGAGAGTGCCTGCGGGGGGCGCGCAGTTAACAGAGGCCCTGCATGCTTCCGGAAGGCACTTAAATTAAGTGCCGGGGAAGCTACAGGGCCTCTGTAAACCTTTACTTAACTTGGCTCCACACGAGTCGCCATTGCAACACAGCGTCAAATGACGCGGGAAGGTCATGTGAAGTCACATTGCTATGGCAACATGACGTCATGACACTGGAGCTGAGGTAAGTGGGGGTGAGGGGGGAGTGGGGGTGAGGCGACCACAGGCAGTAGGGTGCAGGGAAAAAAGGTTGCGCCCCCCTGCTCTAAATGACCAAACATTAAATAATTATATCAATGTGGGTATGGCCATAGGAATGTGATTATATTTGGGTATAAAAAAAATAATAGTCTTTTTCGCAACTTATTTGTGTACTCTTTCAGATTTAGGTTTCCATTGTATCAGTTTTAGCAAACAGTATTGGGCGGCCGCTAATGATTTTGTCAACAATATGGAGATAATTTGTTCAGCAATCAGTGTGGCATTCCTGCAGAGCAATAATCCCAGGGGATATTATAATAGTATAATAATACCCTTTTTCTGTTTTTCAGGTTCCTTAAGATAAGGTGAAATAATAATTTTGAATGTTCAGAACACTGCACATCTACTGTTGTGTGTAGCTTCCAGCAGGATTCTCAGATGTATTATAATATATTCTTCCAATTTTCGTTAAAACAGGGGTAAACAGTGGAAATACAATACAGTATATTTATTTTATATATAATAAGCTCGAGCTTGAGAAAGGACTGTGTGGGTCTGAAACGCACATTGCTCTATGTTATGTTGGTTGCTTTATGTTTCAATACATTTCTTTTTTTCATCTGGAGAGTGCTGCGGACCCTTTCTATGTCATATATTTACCGGACTGGTTTGGCGTTCCCTGTCCCTCTGCGTGCACCTCAATTACTGTTAAGTATACTTTCTTTAATTTTTATTTACATAGTCTGCTGTATTTGAATGCACCCAGCATTTTTTAATCTTAAAAATGTATTGATTTAAAGATAGTTATAATGTTGTTTTACTGTACAAATACTGTTTATGTAATATATATTTTTCTGACTAAATATTTTATTACTGTATAACATTATAATTAACAAACTGGGGGTACCTAATGCTCTCCTAATTCTAGTGGGAACAATGATGGTTAATAGGTGCACAAAGGATACACATGATATATAAAAGGTTGAAAGCGATCAACCAAAAAAACTCCTGACTGCACTCAATATTAACCAAAGTGAGTAGTGGCCGGAAGAATTCAATCCGTGGGGTATATATTTCCCATATAGCCACGTAAATCTTAATGTTAAAATATTTTAATAGGTGTATATATAACACAACAAAATGAACACACACATAGAAATCTAAAATCAAATACTGGTAGGTATCTACACCATTACCATTCGATATAGTACCTAAATATCCACACCACCTTGGTTTCGCTGGAGGAATGGATCTTTGTAGATACAGTTGAGTATTAAACTCATAGGACCACTAATGACTGATAGAGGCTGGTCCACTTAAGGTTAGGTCATTTCTACACGTGTACAGTATATCTAGGGATGGATCCTTGATTTAACATCTCCACCTACTGGGGGCTAGACATACAGTGGAGTACTAAACTCAGGGGACCAATATTGACTATTAGAGGCTAGTCCACGTAAAGTCAGCTCAGTTCTACAATCTGCATACTGTTCATCCATAGCAGAATCATTCACGGTTCACCTCCACTAATTTTCAAATAGTATTCTTTTAAGGTACAGGATGTTAAACAGTATAACAGTTACATAATTCCCTTTTTTTATTTTCAGGTTTCCTTAACAAAATGTGAGATAATCCTATTGTGTGTACTGCTTCCAGAAGGAGTCTCTGAATTATAATGTTGAGTAGAATATTGTTTTATATATACCGTTTATATAATATATTTTTCTCAGTATAATAATTTTAACATTATTACAGCTAAACCCCGTTATAACGCGGTCCTCGGGGTCCACCCCGAGACCACCGCGTTACTAACGGGGTCGCGCTAATTTAAAAAAAAAAAATGGCCGCCGCATCAGTGTTTTTACCCGCGGTCCCGGCTTCCCCCTGCCACCGCGTGACAGGAGATGGGAGGGGGGATTCCCCTCCGGTTCCGGCTCCCCCTGCCACCGCGTGACAGGAGATGGGAGGGGGG